>NC_139602.1:5275249-5277749 GCF_946808225.1 Silurus aristotelis
GGATGGTAAACGTTGGTAGACAGCCATTTTTAGGTCTCTCCAGAGATGCTCAATTGGGTTTAAGTCAGGGCTCTGGCTGGGCCATTCAAGAACAGTTACGGAGTTGTTGTGAAGCCACTCCTTCGTTATTTTAGCTGTGTGCTTAGGGTCATTGTCTTGTTGGAAGGTAAACCTCCGGCCCAGTCTGAGGTCCAGAGCACTCTGGAGAAGGTTTTTGTCCAGGATATCCCTGTACTTGGCCGCATTCATCTTTCCCTCGATTGCAACCAGTCGTCCTGTCCCTGCAGCTGAAAAACACCCCCACAGCATGATGCTGCCACCACCATGCTTCACTGTTGGGACTGTATTGGACAGGTGATGAGCGGTGCCTGGTTTTCTCCACACATAACGCTTAGAATTAAGGTGAACAAGTTCTATTTTGGTCTCATCAGACCAGAGAATCTTATTTCTCACCATCTTGGAGTCCTTCAGGTGTTTTTTAGCAAACTCCATGCGGGCTTTCATGTGTTCTACACTGAGGAGAGGCTTCCGTTGGGCAACTCTGCCATAAAGCCCCGACTGGTGGAGGGCTGCAGTGATGGTTGACTTTCTACAACTTTCTCCCATCTCCTGACTGCATCTCTGGAGCTCAGCCACAGTGATCTTTGGGTTCTTCTTTACCTCTCTCACCAAGGCTCTTCTCCCCCGATAGCTCAGTTTGGCCGGACGGCCAGCTCTAGGAAGGGTTCTGGTCGTCCCAAACGTCTTCCATTTGAGGATTATGGAGGCCACTGTGCTCTTAGGAACCTTAAGTGCAGCAGAAATCTTTTTGTAACCTTGGCCAGATCTGTGCCTTGCCACAATTCTGTCTCTGAGCTCTTCAGGCAGTTCCTTTGACCTCATGATTCTCATTTGCTCTGACATGCATTGTGATCTGGAAGGTCTTATATAGACAGGTGTGTGGCTTTCCTAATCAAGTCCAATCAGTATAATCAAACACAGCTGGACTCAAATGAAGGTGTAGAACCATCTCAAGGATGATCAGAAGAAATGGAAAGCACCTGAGTTAAATATATGGGTGTCACAGCAAAGGGTCTGAATACTTAGGACCATGTGATATTTCAGTTTTTCTTTTTTAATAAATCTGCAACAATGTCAACAATTCTGTGTTTTTCTGTCAGTATGGGGTGCTGTGTGTACATTCATGAGGAAGAAGAATGAACCTAAATGATTTTAGCAAATGGCTGCAATATAACAAAGAGTGAAAAATTTAAGGGGGTCTGAATACTTTCCGTACCCACTGTATATAACGTATAATATTAGCAGCAGATTTGTTACTTTAGATTGAATTTCTGAATTAGGTAGGCAAATATTGAGCTTCTGTGATTTCAACTGAGGCCAATGTGATTCAGATCTTTATGCATAGCTAATGATACGATACATTAAAGATACATATGACGCACAACACAATGCGATGCAATGGAAAAAAAATATGACATGCAGTTCAATACGGTACTATAAGTTTGCTTTTATTTATTTGGTTCAGACAGACAGCAAATCATCACTTTACTTACGTGCATTCTGACTTCTAACGCAAGATCCTTTCACAAACACGCCTAAGTAGTGCAAACAAAACAAAAACTAAAATTTTTTTTGTCCTGTTGTGTCTGCAGGAAGTTACAGCTCTACCTCTGCCATGTTAATCTGTATTCTATGTGACTCTCAGGATGCCTCGGTCCCTGTAGTGTTGTGTGATACGCCATATTCACGTAGAAGCAGCGGTGCTGAGAGAAATGGTTTAGCGAGGAGAAATTGATCAAATATCAGTCATAAATTATTGTTACTTTCTAAATAATAATAATAATAATAATTTTTATATATATATATATATATATATATATATATATATATAAAATAAAACATATGGACAAAAGTATATGGCAACATGACTTTTCTATTCATATGTAGCTCTTCCTCCTGGTGGGACAAAGTTAAAGCCACACAATTATATAAAATGTCTTTTGATGCTGTGGCATGAAATTTTTCCTTCAACTGAATTAGGAGACTCAAACCAGTACCAGCATGACAATGTCTCTGTGCACAAAACAAACTTCATGAAGATCTGCTTTACATGTGTTGGAGTGTAAGCTCTCCTGCTATCGAGCTCTGACCACAACCCTATTGAACACCCTTTGGATGAATGTGAACACTGACCGCACCCCAGGCCTCCTCACCTCACCTACATCAGTACCTGACTTTACTAATATCCATGTTTCTGAATAAGCAAAAATCTCCATGAAATCTAGTGGAACATCTTCCCAAAGGAGTGGAGCTTATTAGAAGTGTAAATGGGGAGTAAGTGTGGAAAAGGATGTTCAAAAAGCACATACAAATCTTATGCTGAAGTGTTCAGAAACCTTTAATATATAGTATGTCATTTATCCGTATGTTAAGACAAAATAAATACAAACTACAAACATTAATTCCAGTTGTAGCAATTTGTTTACTTTAGTCTAAAGTA
>NC_139602.1:5280249-5295249 GCF_946808225.1 Silurus aristotelis
TGATGATGATTCATTCATTCATTCATTCATTTATTTATAAAAGCACATTTAAAAACAACCCAGGATTGACCAAAGTGCTGTACAAATTAGAATGAACAGGTACAGGTATACATTACAAACATTACAAAGAAAGCAATAAATGAATAGATTAAGAGCTTAGAAGATGTGTTTTAAGATTTGATTTGAAAGAAGAGAGTGATGATGCCGACCGGATCGATGCTGGAAGGTTATTCCAAAGTTTAGGGCCTACTATTGCAAAAGCTCGGTCTCCACGATGCTTTAATCTCGTTCTACGAATAAAGAGCATTCCGAGAGTGCCTGATCTGAGGTTCCTAGAGGGGTTATAATGGTATAAAATCTCAGAAAGGTATATAGGCGCTAAACCATGTAGTGCTTTAAAAACAAAAACTAGAATTTTAAATTCTATACGCAATTTTACAGGTAGCCAATGCAAAGAAATTAAAATCGGATTAATATGATCAAACTTTCGTTTTCCTCTTAAAACCTAAGAGGAATGATGGGATGATGATGATGGGAAACCCCCTATGAAGGGACTACATAGAACTTTATGCCAAAGAGACAAACTGAAGAACATTTTTAGCTTGTTAATTTACATTTTGGGCTTCTGTTCTAAAGAACAAGATTTTGAAATGTCTTAATTCAACAAGAACTTAGTAACAGTGCGACCTATGTAGGGAGCTCTCTTCTAACTGGAACACAACCCAGGTTTCTTTACTTTGTTCTTTCTCTCTCTCTCTCTCTCTCTCTCTCTCTCTCTCGCTCTCTCTCTCTCTCTCTCTCTCTCTCTCTCTCACACACACACACACACACACACACACACACACGTTCTTGTGTGCATGCTTCTCTTTATTTGGTTCGCCTGGTTTGGATTCATCCTGTATTAAAACCATGAAACCATCTGAGATGCGTTACACACATTTCCCAGAAACACGCCTCTGGGCAACAACATACTGTGCCTGAGTGTGTGTGTGTGTGTGTGTGTGTGTGTGTGTGTGTGTGTGTGTGTGTGTGTGTGTGTGTCACTGTCTCAATAAGACTGGCCGGCTTATAAGGTCATGTGACCTCTCGCAGGAAACAGCCAATTGAGGATGATGTGACCAATCCTTGTGCTTGAACACACACTGATTTGCATAATCAGAACACTCTGGACGCCGCAGGCCAACTTTTCAAAGATCAACACACACACACACACACACACACACACACACACACACACACACACACACACACACACACACACACACACACACACAAAATATTGAATATATAAAACTGTTTCATATTACTGAAGGTTTAAAAATGGTGTGAAACACATTTAAAACAGAACCGTGTGAGTAAAAAAATTAACTTAAACAATGTTCTTGAGTCAAATACGACCTGTCAATCAAGCTGTGTTCAGTCTGTAACATTTGCTTTGGCACTAATGTGGCTAACAAGCAATGGGCAGATTATCGCTTCCAGGTTTTCAATGTTTAAAAGCATATATAAAATATGGTTATACAGAAAATATCACAGGTAAAAAATTCACAACTTTGTTTTGTGTCTCTCCAATAGGGGGCATGGCTTAAAATTGTGGGTGGGGTGAGGTTACTTGATTCATGACATAGTTCACATATGAAATTGCATGGTGCTAAACTGGAGGCTATGAGGCTTCATAAAGTTTTAGCTACATATACAGTTGTGGGTAAAGAAAGTACACAGAAATAGCAAAAATCCCATCAGATCAAGTTCATCACAGTACAATTAGAATTAGACTATTAGAAGAGACTGATCAGTATGGATTCTTTTTGAATGGTTTCCATTAAAAAACATCTTTTCCCCCCAAAAAAACCTGATAACACGGCTAAGGTTTACAAAGTTGCACCTGAAAAAAAAAAAAAAAAGATTTCTGGAACAATATTCTTTAGACAGATGATACCAAAGTAAAGACATTTGGGCAAAACCAAACACAGCATATCAGCACAAACTCCTAATACCAGCTGTGAAGCATAGTGGTGGAGGTGTGATGATTTGTGCTTGTTTTGCAGCCACAGTACCTGGACCACTTGAAGTCATTGATCAATATTCTAGAGACAAATGTGAGGCCATCTGTCTGACAGCTAAAGCTTGATCGAAATCGCATCATACAACAACACAATGATCTCAAGCACACCAGCAAATCTACAACAGAGTCATTGAAAAATAATTCAGTTCAATTCAGTTTTATTTGTAGAGCGTGTTTAACAATGGACACTGTCCCAAAGCAGCTTTATAAAGAAAAGAAGGTTATAAAACTTGAGATTAAATGTTTAGTGCCTACAAATTTGTCCTTCAAGAGAGAGCCAGTGGTGAGTGTGGTGAGGTATGTGAAAGAAACCTTGAAAGCATTCATTCATTCATTTTCTCCCGCTTATCCGTAATTCGGGTCGCGGGGGCAGCAGTCTAAGCAGGCCCCCGCCTTCGACTGCTGCCCAATCCTCACAGCACCGTCCCTTACGGTCCCTCCTGCAGGTGGTGAGCCCTCAGGAAGGCGGCCCCACATCACTCCGACGTCACGGACCTTAATATTTCCCTCGTAAGGGACCCCCGAGCATAGAGGGTTAAGGGCCTTGCTCAAGGGCCCAAGAGTGGCAGCTTGGCGATACCGGGGCTTGAACCCCAGACCTTCCGAAAGCAACCAGACTCAAAAGAGAACTCATCCTCATCTGGGTGGCACCAAATGTCTATTTATTTATAGTTGTATCATTGTTGAGGCCAACTTTTCAGTGATATATATATCTATCTATATCTATATCTATATCTATATCTATATCTATCTATATCTATCTATCTATCTATCTATCTATATATATATATATATATATATATATATATATATATATATATATATATATATATATATATATATATATATATATATCCAGCAAGGCTGTACTTAGTTTTTTATACATGGTTCATCTCCATTTTGGCTTTATTTTTGCTAAATAAATAAGGACAGTTTAATGTTGTTCATTTCATTCTATGACCAGATGATTTTCATGTCCTGATATGTAAAACCATAGAATTCAAAAAGGGTGTACTTTATTTTTCACATGGCCGTATAAATATTCGAAGAAGAAAGTGTGTGTGTGTGTGTGTGTGTCTGAGAGAGAAATTGAGGCCTCCCAAGACTTTAATAACTCAGTTGTACATCAGTCATGTTATAAATTTGTTCTTTAAGAAGCCGACAGAATAAATAAAAGACGATAATATAATATTCTCTCTCAAACACACTTCTCTCTTGCCCTCTTTTCCACTCTTTCTCTCTCTCTCTCTCTCTCTCTCTCTCTCTCTCTCTCTCTCTCTCTCTCTCTCTCTCTCTCTCACACACACTTTCATACTCATTCACCAGGAGGTTTTATCATCAGGACATCAAGTGGATGATTTTACCAAAAAATTCTGTCGAACGCTCGGCACTGTGCCGCCTGAGACTCAGACAACAGAGTGATAATGAAGTGAGTGACAGCCTCGGGCTCCAACACTTACAGGAACACTCCGAGAGCGATGCAAGCACGATACACTCCTTCAACTGCAGCACTGAGGTGCCAATATTTTTATTATTTTATTTGGAGCGCTAGTTTTACACAGTAGTTTTCAAATGGATTTAAAGAAAAATATAGGAGAAAAAAAATCTTTCTTTTTATATCAGATTTCTATTAAAGCCTTTTTTAAAACCTTATAACATGATAATAAGATAGTAATAATGGTTGTGGGTTGTTTCCACTGTACATACACAGTAGATACATTTCTATTGATATTTTCCACACGTTTAGGCTACATAATAAGTAAATTGGTAATAAACCAGTAAATAATAAAATAAATTTATTTTTAACAGGTAATCATTTAGGAGATCAGAGCGACACAGAAGCGTAAAATTCTCACAGGAATTGTGAGAATGCAGCACTAATCAACAAACTAGACACAAATTTGTTAATCACAACACATAAGTTTCAACATTTAATGCGCCCCAGGTTGAGAATCCCCTTTAATGCTAGAAAAACAAAATAGTCATGACTCACTTTAGCATAAATCTAGTGTGATTCGCTTCTCTTTTAAAATAAGTTATATTATACCTCAGCTTTTGTGCCCTAAAATAATTTCACTTTAAATCACATTTGTTATCAGGATTAGCATTCATCCTTTGTGCTACGTGTTTTGTCGATATTTTAATGTAAAGGAATTTTGAAATATCTGAATTTAGATTTCTTACTGACTGCTAACAATGCTAACAAGACCTCATAAAACCTAGCAACAACGGAATAACAGGAAGTAGAAAGGAAGTGTGATGTGATAGCATTATGTGGAAGGAAATGTGGTATGTTGAACTAAGATGAACTTTGTGTGTGTGTGTGTGTGTGTGTGTGTGTGTGTGTGCGTGTGTGTGTGTGTGTGTGTGTGTGTCTGCGTGCTTTAGCTCTATCTTGAATCTACTCTCTTATGGTAGGGTAGGATTCTAACTTTGTATATCTATTTAACTCAGTTGATTCTAGAGTGTTGGTCTGTGCTTATTAGTTTGGTCAGGTGATTAATCAAGGGTAGTTTCAGTCTCACTTGAGGTGTGAATTGTGGGCAGGGCTTACTCACTTATATTGAAGGTGCTCCTCGGTAGGTAGCCGCCCTTAAGCCAGTAACGCTAAGTGTTTATCTAGAAATTCTTATTTGTACTTTTTCTTACTTTTTTAAAACACATTGATCTCAAACTGGGAGATCAGTCATGTGCCTCAAACCCATCTCTGTAGTCATCTCTTACAGACACAGACGTTCCCATCCACAGAACAGATGTCACATCGCCAGTAACCTCATCTACCCTCCCCTTTTGTCTCAATCTCAAACAGCGGTGGTAGGTGGGCTCTGGAATTGTCAGTCTGCTGTAAAGAACGCTGACTTTATCACAGGCTTGGCTTCCCACTACAGCTTTGACTTTCTGGCACTTACTGAGACCTGGATATCCCGACAGAACACTGCTACACCAGCTGCTCTGTCTTTTGCCTATGCTTTCTCTCACTCACCAAGAGAAACTGGTAGAGGTGGTGGTACAGGTCTACTTTTATCACGGAGATTGTGTTTCACACCTCTCCCTTTGTCTCATTTAACCATGTCTTCTTTTGAATTTCATGCAGTTTCAGTTACCTCTTCAATCAACCTTTTCATCATTGTCATCTACCACCCTCCTGGTCCACTTGGAGACTTCCTAGAAGAGATGGACACGCTCCTCAGTACTTTCCCCTCTGACAGCACCCCTCTGACAGTTCTTGGTGACTTCAACCTCCCATCCGACAAACTTCAGTCATCTTGCCTCTTGCCTTTTCTGAATACCTTCTCCTTGACATTTAACAGCTGCCCTCCAACACACAAGGGAGGAAATGTCCTGGACCTGGTTTTCACCCGCCCTACTCCAACTACAGACATGACTGCCACTCCACTTCCAATCTCTGATCATCACCTGGTTTCCTTTTTAATCACTCTTCCTATTCAACCTAAAAATAATTTACATGTCTCTCTTATCCGTCCTAACCTTCACTCTATCTCTCTGTAACTTCCTGTACTCTTTCATCTCTTCCTGACCCTGACTCCTTTCCCTCTCTACCCTTAGACGTTGCTTCGGACTCCTTCCTCTCATCTCTTTCCTCAACCATGGACCTCCTTTGCCCCTTGACTATAACACCCAAGAAGACTTCTCGTCCCACACCGTGGCTGTCAGAAGTTTTGCGCAGCAATCGACGAGAACTCAGATCTGCAGAGAGGAAGTGGAAAAAATCACAACTTGATGTAGACCTCTCATCTTACCGTGCATTACTGACCAAATTTTCTTTGGAGGTGACTTCTGCCAAAACTGCCTTCTACAAGGAAAAGCTTGAGGCCTCTGCACAAGATCCTCGTAAGCTTCACAACATCTTCTCTTCTCTACTCAACCCCCCTGCTGCACCTGCTTCATCCTCCCTGACTGCTAATGACTTTGCCTCCTTCTATGATGAGAAGATTAAGAAAATCTGCCAGACCTTCACTTCCTCTCCAACAATGACTCCACAACACAGCCAACAATCCACTATGTCTCTGTCAAGCTTCTCTACCTTAACAGAAGATCCCACCACCTGTCCTCTGGATCCAATCCCTTCAACTATGCTCCAGACCACCACGCAAGATCTCCTGACCTTCATCTCCACAATCATCAATGGGTCATTAACATCTGGCTATGTACCAACTACCTTCAAGCAAGCAAGGGTCATTCCCATCTTGAAGAAACCTGCTCTGGATCCATCAGACATCAACAACTACAGACCGGTATCACTTCTCTATTTTCTTTCTAAATCTCTGGAACGCACTGTTTTTAACCAACTGTCTGTCTATATCTCACAGAACAACCTCCATGATCTGAACCAGTCTGGGTTCAAAGCGGCACATTCCACAGAGACTGCCCTTTTGGCTGTTTCTGAGAAACTGCATGCTGCTTGGTCAGCCAAGCTTTCTACCTGGAAGGTCGCTCATACCAGGTAACATGGAGGGGATCCACATCTGCCCCGTGCAGACTCACCACTGGTGTCCCACAAGGCTCTGTACTTGGTCCCCTCCTTTTCTCCCTCTATACCCACTCCATTGGTGAAGTCATATCCTCACATGGGTTTTCTTATCACTGCTATGCAGATGACACTCAACTAATCTTTTCTTTTCCTCCATCAGATACCACAGCTTCCGCTCGAATCTCAGCATGCTTGTCAGACATATCTTTATGGATGAGTGCTCACCAACTAAAACTCAACCCCAGCAAAACAGAACTGCTGGTCATCCCAGGTGATTCACCTCCAGGTAAAGATCTCCAAATAACACTTCATGACTCTCTGCTCTCCCCTTCAGCCACTGCTCGTAACCTTGGGGTAACTATGGACAATGAACTGTCTTTTTTCCCACATGTCGCTAATGTTGCTCGTTCTTGTCGATTTCTTCTCTATAACATCCAAAGGATTCGACCATTTCTGTCCATACAGGCTGCCCAGGTGCTTGTTCAGTCTCTTGTCATTTCAAGACTTGACTACTGCAACTCTCTGCTGGCAGGTCTTCCCCTGAATGCTATTCGTCCACTGCAAATGATCCAAAACGCAGCTGCATGACTTGTGTTTAATCAGCCCAAGTTTTCCCACACCACCCCACTGCTGAGCTCCCTTCACTGGCTTCCAGTAGCTGCACGTATCAGATTCAAAACACTGATGCTTGCCTACAAGGCCAAAAATGGACCTGCACCATCTTACCTCAGTGACCTCATCACATCTCGCACTGCACCACGCTGTCTGAGATCTTCCAGGACTGCTCGACTGGTACCACCTTCTCTGAGAATGAGAGGTAACTACACTTCAAGGCTCTTCTCTGTTCTGGCACCGAGGTGGTGGAATAAACTTCCCCTATATGTCCGTACAGCAGAGTCCCTGATTATCTTCAAGCAACGACTGAAGACCTACCTCTTCCTGAAATACCTAAATTAGCACTTTCCAAGTTTGTAAAATTCGAGTTAGATTTATATTAAGTTTGTAATCTTGCGTACCAGTGTAGATTTATTCATTACTATAGATTTAAAGCACTTTTGTCGCTCTGGATAAGGGCGTCTGCTAAATGCCGCAAATGTAAATGTAAATGTAAATTTGTGTTTGAGTGTGTGTGTGTGTGTGTGTGTGTGTGTGTGTGTGTGTGTGTGTGATAGAAGAAAAGGGTCTATTTCAGTACTTTGCAGATTAGCGGAGGTTTCTCATGATCGACTTTTATACAAAACATGCATGAGAATATAAACATCTGTGGTTAGACAGATGCCTGCTCAGGCAGGGGTACACAAGCACACACACACACACACACACACACACACACACACACACACACACACACACACACACACACACACAAAGAATAATGTAACACACAGATGTGAATGTGTTTGTTTGTGGTTAAGACAAGAGGTTAAATGTGAAAAGTGAAAATTGTGTGTTTGCGTGTGTGTGTGTGTGTGTGTGTGTGTGTGTGTGTGTGTGTGTGTGTGTGTGTGTGTGTGTGTGTGTGTTTAAGAGGTCCCACATCCTGTTTTTTTTTCAAACCCCACTTTTATTTGTTACCTGAAGTAATGGACAATAGACAAGTCCTCTCTCTCTTTTTCTCGCTCTTTCTTTCTGTTACACGTGCACACACACACACACACACACACACACACACACACACACACACACACACACACACACACACACACACACACACACACAGCAGGGGTCTTGTTTGCTATTTATTATTTTATCAGTAAACATAATGTTTTTTCTACAGAGAATAATAATGATGCTCAAATCTATGTGTGTGTGTGTGTGTGTGTGTGTGTGTGTGTGTGTGTGTGTGTGTGTGTGTGTGTGTGTGTGTGTGTGTGTGTGTGTGTGTGTGTGATGGATTCTCCTCAATGTTATATTGATATGCGGTTGAGCAATAGCCTGTCTCTCAGTGTGCCTGGGGAAAGGCCAGTTTGATTAACTCTCTCTCTCTCTCTCTCTCTCTCTCTCTCTCTCTCTCTCTCTCTCTCTCTCTCTCTCTCTCTCTTTTTCCTTCTCTCACTATCTCTCTGTCTCTTTCTTTCAGTTTGTTGCTCAACATAAAAAACATTTTTAAGTGTAACTGGCTGCATTTCACCAACAATATCATTCCACTAACTAAAATTAAATGGCTAAAACATTGAAAATTACAAAACATGCACAAGAAAAATATAACTGGAGACAACAAGACAACATGATTCAGGTGTAGACAGTCAGGTGATATCAAGACATGATGGTGCAGTGGCTTCTGGGAAATGTATCTCCCTGGATTCAATGTCTTCTACAAAGCTTATAGGGAAATAAGGCTATAAATAAAGCTATAATTATAAATAAAGCAGAGCCTTGTTCTCTTCAAGGCTAAAGGGGGAGGTAGAGCGATGTCCTCAGAAGGGCAGGGAGGAAGAGTGACATCCTCAGCAAAGCAGGGAGGTAGAGCAATGTCCTAAGAGGGGCAGGGAGGCAAAGTGACATCCCCTGAAGAGCAATGAAGTTGAGCGATGTCGTCATAAGGGCAGGAAGGAGGATTGACATCCTCAGCAGAGCAGAGAAGCAGCACAAAAGTGATTCAGGTAAATTAGGTGCAGACAGATGTGTGACATGAACACATGATGGTGCAGTAGCTTTTGGGAAATGTAGTCATTTTGCATAAATCTGACACTTTATCTTGACGAGCTGAAGAGCTGCAGCCCCATAGTATAAGGCTGCACCAACATGCCTATTATGCTTCACTGTGGGTACAGTGTTCTTGGGATTCTAAGATGTTCTGTTCTGTGGCAAACATGTCTTATGCCAAAAATCCTTTGTCTCATCAAGACATAAGAGATTCCCTATACACTGCATGCTCCCAGGTAACAATTAATCTTGTCCTTTTATCAGTTTTGGTGGGGCATCATATTTGTTCTGATTTAATTGTTCATTGATTTCATTGTATATAAATACATAAATAAATAAATTAATATATATTTTTTTGAACAACTACTTTTAAACATGTCTGTAAAAATGCAATCCTAATGATTAAGTCAAATGTGAAAGTGGTGAGAAAAACTCCCTGAGATAAGGGGGTTTATCCCACAGATCCCTCATGTCGGTGTTTTGCCAGAATCCAAACTGCACAGTGACAGTAACTTTCATACAACAATAAGGACACATCCATATCCATCTCTTCCTGTCACCCCTCTTCTCTCTCTCTCTCTCTCTCTCTCTCTCTCTCTCTCTCTCTCTCTCTCTCTCTCTCTCTCTCTCTGTGTGTCGAGATAAACATGCTCCTGAGGTTCTGGTGGCCACTGGTCCTGCCCCTCTTTCCTCCTCAGATCGTCCCACTTTGTCCAGGCCTGCCTCTGGATAGTGTTCTCTTTGATTGGAAGCCACTCTGTTCAGCTGGGGATGGTTTCTCAGCGACGCCTTGGGTGGTTCAATGAAATTATGGAGTAAGAACGGGAGCTTTAATGATGAATTTGGACTGTAGTTAATGTCAACAGTCGGCTACACTGACTCAGGACTACAATTCACTTCTGATCATCATCACTGTACCCCGCAACATTGTATATCTGCAATAGATAGACATTCGGTGCAACCCAGATGAGGATGGGTTCCCTCTCAATGTTTGGCTCCAATGGCTGGCTCCACACACACATCTAATGGTTTCCAATTGATGTGAACTCCATATAGAAGTAGGGCCTCAATTATGAATCAGACAGGTCCAAAAAGCAATAGTTGACCAGATCCCTGGTATCTCAGGAGCATGTGTACTGAGTGAAAGAAAGAGAAACACAGAGGTATTAGGTATGTTTATTAGCATATTATGGTTAAGAATAATGAACACAGTGCAAGTACAAGACTACATATGACAGCATATCTAAAAGGGAGAGCCAGCAGATAATATAGACACAAGGAATCTCTTTGACATAAAGTGGTCAAGCCCTACAAATAACTCAATATACAGCCATTATTGTCTAAATAACTGGCAACTAAAGTGAGTACACCCTCAGTAAACATGTCAAAACTGTGCCCAAAGGGTCAGTATTTTGAGTGAGCACCATTGGTATCCAGCACTGCTTTAATCCTCCTGAACATGGAATTCACCAGAGCTGCATAGGTTGTTGCTGGGATCCTCTTCCACTCCTCCATAATGACATCATTAAGCAGCTGGATGTCAGACACATGGCTTTTTCACATTCTGCTTAAAGATCCCCACAGGTGCTCATTCGGGTTCAGGTCTTGAGACATACTTGGCCACTCCATCACCTTCATCTTCAGCTTCCTCAGCAAGGCAGTTGTGATCTTGGTGGTGGGTCTTTATTATGTTGAAACACTGCAGTTTCTGAAAGGAAACATCATGTTCTGCTTCAGAACGTCACAATACATGTTGAAATCCATGTTTCTTTCAATTAAGCGCAGCTCCTCAGTACCAGCAGCACTCATGCAGCCCCAGACCATGATGCTGCCACCACCATGCTTGACACAATTTTCCTGGTTCTCCTCACCAGGGTGTCACCACACATGCTGGACGCTATCTGATCCAAACAAGTTTATCTTAGTCTCATCGGACCACAGGACATTGTTCGAGTAATTCATGCTCTTGGACTGGTTGTTTTTCAGCAAACTGTTTGCAAGCTTTCTTGTGAGCAGCTTTAGAAGAGGCTCCTGCAAATGGACTTGTTGCAGTGTGCGGCATACGGCCTGAGCACTGACACGTGGACCTTCAGCTTCTGCAACCTCTAAAGCAATGCTGCAGCACTCATGCATCTGTTTTTTTTGCAGCAGCTTCTGCACCTGAAG
Source organism: Silurus aristotelis (assembly GCF_946808225.1). Taxonomy (NCBI): domain Eukaryota; kingdom Metazoa; phylum Chordata; class Actinopteri; order Siluriformes; family Siluridae; genus Silurus; species Silurus aristotelis. The sequence continues at coordinate 5,291,619 of NC_139602.1, forward strand.
CACAGCACGAGAATTTAACTTTTTTGATGGACCCTTGCGAGGTCTGTACTGAGTGAAACTCATTTAGGAAAACCTCTGTATGACCCTGACCACTGTACTGTTCAGTTTCAGAATGTTACTGATCTTCTTACAGCCTCTGCGTCTTTGTGGAGAGCAACCATTCTTATTCTCAAATCCTCAGAGTCTTTACCATGAGGATCCATGTTGAACATCCAGTGGTATGAGAGAATTGGATTCAAAGCACCCAATTTTAGCTGCTCTAATACAAGACTCACAAATGTGTATGATCCTGTCAAGCAGACAAAAACATGAACATGATGAATATGACATGTGCCTTTGCATGGTTACACAACGTACAGCTGGTATCACTTTGGGTGTACTCACTTTTGTTGCCAGTTATTTAAACAATAATGGCTGTATGTTGAGTTATTTTCCGGGGACAGTAAATCTGTACTGCTGTAAAACTGCACATTGACTACTGTAAAATATATCCAAGTTTTATTTCTATAGTTTTGTCCCTTGAGAAGATGCTAAAATGGTTGCTGAAATGTGAGGGGTGCACTTACTTTTGTGAGATACTGTAAATTGCGTAAATAATCAAGACACCAAACCGAAGACACCAAATGGATTTTGGTGCTTGATAAAGTAATGAGAGGATGTCATGAATATATGTTTTTAATAAAATTGTTTTTAATGAAATTGTCAAACAGACATTAGGCTTCCATGAAGGTGGAGGTCTAATGGTTGGGGTTGTTTTGGAGCAGTAGAGGCTGGAGACTTATTCCAGGTGAAAGAAAAATGTAACCAATATGGCTACCAGTGTTGGGCAGTAACACGTTACCGGTACTTTTGACAGTAACTAATACTGTAACGCGTAACTTTTAAAAATAAAATAACTCAGTTACCGTTACCGTATGGTGCGTTACCCGTTACTTTTTTAAATGAATTAATTTCGGCTGAAGTGTAGACTACAGCCTAACCTGCTTACAGCAGCGTCGCATTGTAGGATTGGTGGATGAACCACTGTAAACAGGAAGAAGACACATTGTAGGATTGGTGAATGAACCACTGTAAACAGGAAGAAGACACATTGTAGGATTAGTGGATAACCCTCTGTAAACATGAAGAAGACGCACTGTGGGCGTGTCTCCATTTATTCAGGTCTATGCGGCAGTAATGACGAGTCGAGGAGAGAACAAGACGAGTTTCTCAAAGTGGAAATATGCTCATTATTTCACTTTAGTTGAGTATAAAGACAACAACTTTTAAGTCAAATGTAAGTTGTGTCTTTCTGGTTCTAAGCTTGTATCTACTGCGATAAACAGCAACTCCAATCTGTTGAAGCTGCTCCAGGACCTCCATGCCTGAGGAGCTAGAAGCTAGAAGCTAACCCGGTGTTCTGTTCTACATTGTTGATAGTTTTCATACTTCAGCTGTGAAAGGAACATTTTTAAGGCTCAACACAACAGCAGAAGCCACTTTAGTTTTTGATTGTGAATATATTATTTAGCTTGTTTTGTTATTTATTTCAGAAATCCTTGTGATATATTCAGTTTGTGCAGGTCTAACTTTAATAAAATAGTGTTTAAAAATTACTTTGTGTTTAAGTCAGTTTTGTGTTTGTATAACGCATAAAAGGGCATTAATGGGAACATTAAAGAACGTTCTTTAAAAAAGTAACTAAAAAGCTACTTTTAACAGTAACGCATTACTTTTTGGTGTAAGTAATCAACAAAGTAACGGAGTTACTTTTTGAATGAAGTAACGAGTAACTGTAACTAGTTAGTATTTTTTAGTAACGAGCACAACACTGATGACTACCATTTATTACTTCAACAGCATGCAATTCCGTCTGTACTGCAGCTCATTGGAACCGACTTCACCATACAACAGTAAACTTACAAGCTCTGTAAGTGTTATTTAGTGAGATTTAGTCGGCTGGAGTGTTATCTATCATGAAATGGCCTGCCCAATCACCACACCTAAATGCTATTGAATTGCTCTAGGGTGAACTGGATTGCTGGACTGACAGAAGAAGGAATCTCCATCTAGTAAAAAAACACCTGTCAAGTATTACAAGAGACCTGGCTAAGAGTGTGTAAAGCTGTTATTCATGCTAAGCAATCATTTTTTAATAAAAAGTGTAACATCTGTACATTTAAATATTTGTTTGACCAAATTAAATCTTTATCCCTTTTTATCATGTAATTTTTAACAGGCACCATACAAAGTAAATGTAAAAAAATGATTTAAATGCTACTAAAAATGTGGTATGTTCAACTAGCAACTAACTCCTTGTTTGACTAAACACACACAACAAAGCTAGTTACAAAGCTAGTTATTTAACACCAGTGTCTGTGTTTATCAACAGGAAATACATGATAGAATGATTACATTAATAATATTCCATTTGGAGCTCGATGATCCCGCTCCTCTTTAGTGTGGAGGATGCTGCATCCATGTTTTCAAAAGAGAATGTAAAATTTTGATTCGTCATGTTCACATATAGCTTCTTCTTTGCATGATTGAGATTTAACCAGAATTTGTGCATGACACAGCAAACTTTGTTAACAGACAATGATTTCTGAAGGGGTTTCTAAGCCCATTGCTGTGATTTCCATTACAGACTCATTCCTGTTTTTAACATAGTGTTGCCTGAGGACCTGAAGATCACGCTCATCCAATATAGATTTTTGCCCTTGTCCCTTGAGCACAGAGATTTCTTTAGATTCTCGGAATCTTTTGATGATATTGTGTTCTGTAGATCATGGGATATTTAAAGTCTTCACAATTTTATGTTGAGGATCCTTATTCTGAAATTGTTACTGACCAGTTGCCAATTAGTCTAATTAGTTGTTAGTATTTTTACAGGCAGCAGCGATACGTTGGACATGCAGCTGGTATATATATATATATATATATAGGCTGCTCCCTTTAGGGATTGTCACAAGATCATCCGTCTCCATATTAATTTGTCCTCTACACCTGCTTCTTTCAAACCAACTACCTGCATGTCTTCCCTCACCACATCCATAAACCTCCTCCTTGGTCTTCCTTTTTTCCTCCTTCCTGGTGGCTCCACCTCAGCATTCTCCCACCGATATACCCATGTCCCTCCTCTGCACATGTCCAAACCATCTCAATCTCGCCTCCCTTACCTTGTCTCCAAAACATTTTATTTTTTATATTTACTTCTGTGGTAACAATTGATATGTTCTCTACGTTCCATTGTGAATAAAATATGGGTGTAACAGATTTGCAAATCATTGAAATCTGTTATTACTTACTTTTTAACCAATGTTTTGAAATTGGGTTTGTAGATTTAATACAGTGATGGCAGTTTTGTCTGGTTTCAGTTCATCATCTGACGTATACATGTTTGAAATAAATTAATTATTGAGTAGTTTAATAGTGTAAATGTTAGAAAAAGTATGGAATATAAGATGTTAAACAGTATATAGTATTTGTGTTTATACATACTTTTTACTAAAACAAATGTTTGTACAATGGTTAAAAACTGAAGGTTAAAATCTAAAAAATAAACAAACGCAAAGCCATAAGCCAGGCTAGTTAAGGGGCAGGGCCTTGCTAACAATTTTTGATTACCTACCATTAATTAGCAAAATGATTA
>NC_139602.1:5300249-5317749 GCF_946808225.1 Silurus aristotelis
AAAAATCTTGAACAAAAAAAACAAAGAAGAAAGAAGGAAAGTGAGCACTTCAATTTAGAGAGCACTGAACACTGAGTAGATACATGCCTATATTTACACATGCTCAGGTTTAATAAACAAACTTTAATAAACTAAATTTAATTCAATTCGATTCGATTCAATTCGATTTTATTAATACGGTTCAATTTAAATAATTTTTATTCGTATAGCCCTTTTAACAATGGACATTGTCTCAAAGTAGCTTTACACAGTTAATGTGGTAATAAAGAATAAATATGATTTATATAACTGTAAGTTTTGCCCCTAATAAACAAAGCCGCTGGTGACTATAGTAAGAAAAAACTTCCTGAGATGGCAATAACACAATTTTCAATATCACGTCTCTCATGTAAGATTAAATTAAAATATATATCCGACGGAAAAGAAAACTCTAAAGTATAAATTGTTTATGGAAAAGCTAAGCAACTGTTTTGAAGTGTTTCGGCCGACCTTTCCTCACGCCGTCCAGCTTTTCCTGAAAAGTCAATCAGCTAGTGGGTGTCAGGCCAAATTGCAGTCTGATTAGTTAAAACAACAGCTTTAAGCAACATGGATTTGAAGCTACCAAAAGCTCATTCTATTAATGTCTGATGGTAATACGTGATGTGACGTCTGAAATCTGATTGGATAGAAAACCCAACATAAAATTACACTCGGTGGCGCTGCTCCAAGCATCAGCACACCAAGAGAAACGCTATAAAATGAAAAGAATAAACTATTGGAAATAATTTGATGCATATTCATGGACAAAAATATGTTAAAATAAGTCGTGCTTCTGATTTAGTTTAGGTCAGCAAAGACTGGCCCTGATGGCCACCATATTTACCAGTATATATCTATATTGTGAGAAATTGTTGATTTCTGTAAAGCTGCTTTGAGACAATGTCTGTTGTGAAAAGCAGTTTATATATATATATATATATATATATATATATATATATATATATATATATATATATATATATATATATTTATTTATATATATATACAGTGGGTACGGAAAGTATTCAGACCCCCTTAAATTTTTCACTCTTTGTTATATTGCAGCCATTTGCTAAAATCATTTAGGTTCATTCTTCTTCCTCATGAATGTACACATAGCACCCCATACTGACAGAAAAACACAGAATTGTTGACATTGTTGCAGATTTATTAAAAAAGAAAAACTGAAATATCACATGGTCCTAAGTATTCAGACCCTTTGGTCAGTATTTAGTAGAAGCCCCCTTTTGATCTAATATAGCCAGGAGTCTTTTTGGGAAAGATGCAACAAGTCTTTCACACCTGGATTTGGGGATCCTATGCCATTCCTCCTTGCAGGTCCTCTCCAGTTCTGTCAGGTTGGATGGTAAACGTTGGTGGACAGCCATTTTTAGGTCCCTCCAGAGATGCTCAATTGGGTTTAAGTCAGGGCTCTGGCTGGGCCATTCAAGAACAGTCACGGAGTTGTTGTGGAGCCACTCCTTTGTTATTTTAGCTGTGTGCTTAGGGTCATTGTCTTGTTGGAAGGTAAACCTTCGGCCCAGTCTGAGGTCCAGAGCACTCTGGAGAAGGTTTTTGTCCAGGATATCCCTGTACTTGGCCGCATTCATCTTTCCCTCGATTGCAACCAGTCGTCCTGTCCCTGCAGCTGAAAAACACCCCCACAGCATGATGCTGCCACCACCATGCTTCACTGTTGGGACTGTATTGGACAGGTGATGAGCAGTGCCTGGTTTTCTCCACACATACCGCTTAGAATTAAGGCCAAAAAGTTCTATTTTGGTCTCATCAGACCAGAGAATCTTATTTCTCACCATCTTGGAGTCCTTCAGGTGTTTTTTAGCAAACTCCATGCAGGCTTTCATGTGTCTTACACTGAGGAGAGGTTTCCGTCAGGCCACTCTGCCATAAAGCCCCGACTGGTGGAGGGCTGCAGTGATGGTTGACTTTCTACAACTTTCTCCCATCTCCTGACTGCATCTCTGGAGCTTAGCCACAGTGATCTTTGGGTTCTTCTTTACCTCTCTCACCAAGGCTCTTCTCCCCCGATAGCTCAGTTTGGCCGGACGGCCAGCTCTAGGAAGGGTTCTGGTCGTCCCAAACGTCTTCCATTTGAGGATTATGGAGGCCACTGTGCTCTTAGGAACCTTAAGTGCAGCAGAAATCTTTTTGTAACCTTGGCCAGATCTGTGCCTTGCCACAATTCTGTCTCTGAGCTCTTCAGGCAGTTCCTTTGACCTCATGATTCTCATTTGCTCTGACATGCATTGTGATCTGGAAGGTCTTATATAGACAGGTGTGTGGCTTTCCTAATCAAGTCCAATCAGTATAATCAAACACAGCTGGACTCAAATGAAGGTGTAGAACCATCTCAAGGATGATCAGAAGAAATGGAAAGCACCTGAGTTAAATATATGAGTGTCACAGCAAAGGGTCTGAATACTTAGGACCATGTGATATTTTAGTTTTTCTTTTTTAATAAATCTGCAACAATGTCAACAATTCTGTGTTTTTCTGTCAGTATGGGGTGCTGTGTGTACATTCATGAGGAAGAAGAATGAACCTAAATGATTTTAGCAAATGGCTGCAATATAACAAAGAGTGAAAAATTTAAGGGGGTCTGAATACTTTCCGTACCCACTGTATATATATATATATATATATATATATATATATATATATATATATATATATATATATATATATATATATATATATATATATATATATACCTGTATATAAATATACAGTGAGGAAAATAAGTATTTGAACACCCTGCTATTTTGCAAGTTCTCCCACTTAGAAATCATGGAGGGGTCTGAAATTCTCATCGTATGTGCATGTCCACTGTGAGAGACATAAAAAAATCCAGAAATTTTTCCAGAAATCACAATGTATGATTTATTAACTATTTATTTGTATGATACAGCTGCAAATAAGTATTTGAACACCTGAGAAAGTGAATGTTAATATTTGGTACAGTAGCCTTTGTTTGCAATTACAGAGGTCAAACGTTTCCTGTAGTTTATCACCAGGTTTGCACACACTGCAGGAGGGATTTTGGCCCACTCCTCCACACAGATCTTCTCTAGATCAGTTAGGTTTCTGGCCTGTCGCTGAGAAACATGGAATTTGAGCTCCCTCCAAAGATTCTCTATTGGGTTTAGGTCTGGAGACTGGCTAGGCCACGCCAGAACCTTGATATGCTTTTTACAGAGCCACTCCTTGGTTATCCTGGCTGTGTGCTTCGGGTCATTGTCATGTTGGAAGACCCAGCCTCGAACCATCTTCAATGCTCTAACTAAAGGAGGTTGTTCCCCAAAATTTTGCAATACGTGGCCCCAGTCATCCTCTCCTTAATACAGTGCAGTCGCCCTGTCCCATGTGCAGAAAAACACCCCCAAAGCATGATGCTACCACCCCCATGCTTCACAGTAGGGATGGTTTTCTTGTGATTGTACTCATCATTCTTCTTCCTCCAAACATGTTTAGTGGAATTATGACCCAAAAGTTATATTTTGGTCTCATCTGACCACATGACTTTCTCCCATGACTCCTCTGGATCATCCAAATGGTCATTGGCAAACTTAAGACGTGCCTGGACATGTGCTGGTTTAAGCAGGGGAACCTTCCGTGCCATGCATGATTTCAAACCATGACGTCTTAGTGTATTACCAACAGTAACCTTGGAAACGGTGGTCCCAGTTTTTTTCAGGTCATTGACCAGCTCCTCCTGTGTAGTTCTGGGCTGATTTCTCACCTTCCTTAGGATCATTGAGACCCCACGAGGTGAGATCTTGCATGGAGCCCCAGTCCGAGGGAGATAGACAGTCATGTTTAGCTTCTTCCATTTTCTAATGATTGCTCCAACAGTGGACCTTTTTTCACCAAGCTGCTTGGCAATTTCCCCGTAGCCCTTTCCAGCCTTATGGAGGTGTACAATTTTGTCTCTAGTGTCTTTGGACAGATCTTTGGTCTTGGCCATGTTAGTAGTTGGATTCTTACTGATTGCAGCTAACGACCTCAAACAGGTGCATCTCATTTAGGATAATAAATGTAGTGGAGGTGGACATTTTAAAGGCAGACTAACAGGTCTTTGAGGGTCAGAATTCTAGCTGATAGACAGGTGTTCAAATACTTATTTGCAGCTGTATCATACAAATAAATAGTTTAAAAATCATACATTGTGATTTCTGGATTTTTTTTTTTAGATTATGTCTCTCACAGTGGACATGCACCTACGATGACAATTTCAGACCCCTCCATGATTTCAAAGTGGGAGAACTTGCAAAATAGCAGGGTGTTCAAATACTTATTTTCCTCACTGTATATATATATATATATATATATATATATATATATATATATATATATATATATATATATATATATATATATATATACAGTGGGTACGGAAAGTATTCAGACCCCCTTAAATTTTTCACTCTTTGTTATATTGCAGCCATTTGCTAAAATCATTTAGGTTCATTCTTCTTCCTCATGAATGTACACACAGCACCCCATACTGACAGAAAAACACAGAATTGTTGACATTGTTGCAGATTTATTAAAAAGGAAAAACTGAAATATCACATGGTCCTAAGTATTCAGACCCTTTGCTGTGACACTCATATATTTAACTCAGGTGCTTTCCATTTCTTCTGATCATCCTTGAGATGGTTCTACACCTTCATTTGAGTCCAGCTGTGTTTGATTATACTGATTGGACTTGATTAGGAAAGCCACACACCTGTCTATATAAGACCTTCCAGATCACAATGCATGTCAGAGCAAATGAGAATCATGAGGTCAAAGGAACTGCCTGAAGAGCTCAGAGACAGAATTGTGGCAAGGCACAGATCTGGCCAAGGTTACAAAAAGATTTCTGCTGCACTTAAGGTTCCTAAGAGCACAGTGGCCTCCATAATCCTCAAATGGAAGACGTTTGGGACGACCAGAACCCTTCCTAGAGCTGGCCGTCCGGCCAAACTGAGCTATCGGGGGAGAAGAGCCTTGGTGAGAGAGGTAAAGAAGAACCCAAAGATCACTGTGGCTGAGCTCCAGAGATGCAGTCTCAGGAGATGGGAGAAAGTTGTAGAAAGTCAACCATCATTGCAGCCCTCCACCAGTCGGGGCTTTATGGCAGAGTGGCCCGACGGAAGCCTCTCCTCAGTGTAAGACACATGAAAGCCTGCATGGAGTTTGCTAAAAAACACCTGAAGGACTCCAAGATGGTGAGAAATAAGATTCTCTGGTCTGATGAGACCAAAATAGAACTTTTTGGCCTTAATTCTAAGCGGTATGTGTGGAGAAAACCAGGCACTGCTCATCACCTGTCCAATACAGTCCCAACAGTGAAGCATGGTGGTGGCAGCATCATGCTGTGGGGGTGTTTTTCAGCTACAGGGACAGGACGACTGGTTGCAATCGAGGGAAAGATGAATGCGGCCAAGTACAGGGATATCCTGGACAAAAACCTTCTCCAGAGTGCTCTGGACCTCAGACTGGGCCGAAGGTTTACCTTCCAACAAGACAATGACCCTAAGCACACAGCTAAAATAACGAAGGAGTGGCTTCACAACAAATCCGTGACTGTTCTTGAATGGCCCAGCCAGAGCCCTGACTTAAACCCAATTGAGCATCTCTGGAGAGACCTAAAAATGGCTGTCCACCAACGTTTACCATCCAACCTGACAGAACTGGAGAGGACCTGCAAGGAGAAATGGCAGAGGATCCCCAAACCCAGGTGTGAAAGACTTGTTGCATCCTTCCCAAAAAGACTCCTGGCTGTATTAGATCAAAAGGGGGCTTCTACTAAATACTGAGCAAAGGGTCTGAATACTTAGGACCATGTGATATTTCAGTTTTTCTTTTTTAATAAATCTGCAACAATGTCAACAATTCTGTGTTTTTCTGTCAGTATGGGGTGCTATGTGTACATTCATGAGGAAGAAGAATGAACCTAAATGATTTTAGCAAATGGCTGCAATATAACAAAGAGTGAAAATTTAAGGGGGTCTGAATACTTTCCGTACCCACTGTATATGTATATCTCACTGGAGTGGTGTGTAAATGCTGGGGAAGTGTTTAACTGACGCTCATTACCTATATATATATATATATATATATATATATATATATATATATATATATATATATATATATATATATATATATATATATATATATATATATATATATATATATATATATATATATACACGTATGTATATAAATAAAGTAAAATACATATCTTGCAAATTTGTAATAACAATGTGCTTTTTGCCATTGTTAATTTGTTAAAAAAATTGTTTATGAAATCCTGGTATTTGATCACTGGAGTGGTGTGTAAATGCTGGGGAAGTGTTTTAATGACCCTCATTACCTAGTAGACGTAAATATATTCAATCTTTTGTCATATTTTAAATGGCACTAAAAATAATAAATGCCACAAAAAATTCAATTGATAAATACATCTATAACATTTAATACTGTATTAAATTATAGCCAAATTAAACAAAATAAGTATTTAAAAAATAATCATAAAATTATTCATATTTAATAATGGACTACAATTTTGTCTAGTTGCTGCAAAATGTATTTTCAAATCTTCGTCTTCTTTTTGGTATTATTATTATTATTATTATTATTATTATTATTATTATTGGTAATATTATGGTACAGTAGTATGTATCAATGTAAAAATATTTTTTAATACATGTACAAAACTAACAAAATCCTTTGTAATTTACATAATTGTTGTACATTTGTGCTGGTTTTGTTTGTCAGATTTCTGATTTTAATTATTTATTCAACTGTGGCTAGACTATTGAAACTGCAGTTTTTCTAGCTGTAAGGAAAGCTCTGTGTGTGTGTGTGTGTGTGCGCGCGAATGATGGACATGCCTCCTATCTGTCTATGTAAATGTAGCGCTGGTGGAGCGGTGTTAATCCCGCCCCCTGGGGTGTTTCCTGTTGGGATCAGGAAGTACCAAAAAAAAAATAAAAAATCAGAATCAGCGATTCTGCCCAAGTACCACAGGGGCTGCTGTCAACTCTCTCTCTCTCTTGCTTTCTCTCTCTCTCTCACACACACACACACACACACACACACACACACACACACACACACACACACACACACACACACACACACACACACTAAGATGCACAAACACACTCATATCCACATCACAATGAAGCCTGTGTTGGAGGTTTCTGTAATTATGAATCAGAAAGTAGGATTTATGGCACATTTCTGGTTTCTGGCCTGTGATTGGTCATTGAAGCGATTGTTGAATTCTCTCTAACTGCAGTTCGGACAGAAGAGCAGGTGTATAAAAATCACTTTATCGTTTGCACAGTGACAGCTTATTTATAGTGGACAAGAAAATTTTAAATTTGTAAAATAGAAGGATTCTCCAGTTTCAGAGGTGAAGCGTCTCATTCTTCCCCTCTTTCTCTCCCTTTCTCTAAGTTTCACTGTCTTTTTCTGCCTATCATTCTCTTTCTTTCGATCTTTTTCTTTCTGTTTTCTTCTGTCTTTTTCTGTTTCTGTCGTCTCTCTCACACTCTTTCTGCCCGTGTCTTCTTCTTTTTCTCCCTCTCTTTCTCACCCTTCCTCTAAGTTTCACTGTTTGCTCTGCCTCGCTTTTCTTTCTGTCTTTTTCGGTTTCTCATACTTTCTTGTGGTCTGTCTCTTCTTCTTTTTCTCACTCTCTTTCTCTCCCTTTTAGTTTCAGTCTGTCTCCCCTCTCTCTTTCTTTCTCTCTGAATCTCTCTTTCTCTCTCTCTCTCTCGCTCTCTCTTTGTTTCTCTCCATCTCTCTCTCTCTCTCTCTCTCTCTCTCTCTCTCTCTTTCTCTGTGTATTTCTTTCTCTTTTTGTCTGTTTATTTTTCTCTTTCTCCCTCTCTCTCTATCTCTCTGTCTGTCTCTTCTCTTTCTGTAAGTTTCTCTCTCTCTCTCTCTCTCTCTCTCTCTCTCTCTCTCTCTCTCTCTCTCACTCTCTCTCTCTCTCTCTCTGCTTCTCCCTCTCCCTTTCTTTCTGTCTTTACACTTTGTGCTTTCACTGTAACACAAGAGAAGCGAGTGAAGGAAGAAAAGAAAAGCGATGTTTCGAGGACGTTCCATGGCATGAACTGTAGCTATAAACAGATAAAAAGTGCACTTTGTAATTATTAAATTACAAATAAATATGGTGAATAGTCAGAGAGGAAAAAATTCAATTCCGCAGTAGTAAAGTTTTTAAACCAAACACAAACACAGATGACACACGTTGCGGCGAGGACTCGTGTCTCTCCGTCGTTTCCACTCATGTTTGTGTGTTTTGTGTTTCCGCAGATCGCAGTGCGTTACCATGGAAACGAGGACGCGGGAACTCACAATACAACATTAACGTTTTGCCACAAAGGAAACGAATACAGATGAGCTCATGATCGATGGTGAAGATCTGAAATCTTACTGGCTTGTGTGTGTGTGTGTGTGTGTGTGTGTGTGTGTGTGTGTGTGTGTGTGTGTGTGTGTGTGTGTGTGTGTGCGTGTGCGTGTGTGTGTGTGTGTGTCAGTGGAATAATCTGCCCTACAGGTATTAGCAATCATATTAATCATCCATAATAACGTGGTGAAAATCGATCTGTCATAGTATTTACAGCCTTTCACTCAGGCTCACAACACACACACACACACACACACACACACACACACACACACACACACACACACACACACACACACGTCACTCAGGATCAAAACAATCATCCCAGCAGCAATTATCTTTGCTACATTCAAAGTTCACCAGGTGTGTATGTGTGTGTGTGTGTGTGTGTGTGTGTGTGTGTGTGTGTGTGTGTGTGTGTGTGTGTGTTTCATGTGCTTTGTTCTTTCAAATCTTGACATGATGGCTCACCTCCGGGAAACTGATCTGAGCCTGAGAAATTCCTAAGCCAAGCACTTTGCACACACACACACACACACACACACACACACACACACACACACACACACACACACACACACACACACACACACACACACACACACACACATAAAAAAAACTCTATTTAAATAAAAACTGAGCGTTCAGCATTTTATAACGTTCTAAGTGGTAGACTATGTGAAGAGACACAATGGGAAAGACGTATAATTGTAGAAATCGAGGACGTGGGGACTTTGATGTTGTTGTGTTTGAGGGCTCGAGTCTGCATCTCATCATGTCTAATCCACTTTAAACCGCACACTTCCTCAAACCGAGTCGGAGTCCGACTCCAAAACAGACGTTAAGTTTCAATATTGTTCGTTCTGAGTAAAAAAAAAGGATATAAAAGTGTGTACTTGATCGCAGAAGACATTCGACAGCAGCATTTTTCAATTTCTTGAAAGCTTCCTGTTCCCTGAAGGAGCTTCTCGTGAAAAGAGTACACCACTGTGTGTGTGCTTCTGCTATACAGGAAAATATTCAACCATCAGGAGCTTGTGATGAATGTGAATTCATTTATAGCAACAGTAGAGAATGTCTGAGACAAGTTACTTCCTGTTCTCACTTATAGCCTTTCTCTCTCTCTCTCTCTCTCTCTCTCTCTCTCTCTCTCTCTCTCTCTCTCTCTCTCTCTCTCTCTCTCTCGCTCTTTGTATCTCTCTGTCTGTCTGTCTCTCTCACTTTATCAATGTATGTTTCTTCTTCTCTTTCTCTCTCTTCCTCTAAGTTTTACTCTTCCACTTTGTCTTACTTCCTTTCTTTTGTCTTCTCTCTCTCTCTCTCTCTCTCTCTCTCTCTCTCTCTCTCTCTCTCTTATACATTTTTATGCATCTTTCTCCATGACATAAATGATGATAAGATTTGGTCTCAGTAAATGAGCTCTCACTGTTACACCGAGCTTCTGTAATATAAACAGAAATCTAATCACCATTTTCTACCACAGCAGTGCTGTGGTAGAGCAAGTAAAAGAAGAATAAAGCACTGCACACTGCACTCCAGGGTTTTATTTCTTCTTCATGGTTATCTGTGTAGAGTAACAGCAGACCTATGATGCTGCCTGGTGTTCATTCGCTCTGTATTTAAATTTTCTCTCGAAACAGTTTATTACTCACTTGATTCCTGACAAAAAGTTCTGATCCTCTTACACACAGCGTAAGGGAAATTCGGCCAACCATCTGGATCGCTCCTTTCTGCTTTTTAGCACTGATGCTGAGGGGGTGAAAAACTTTTTCACTCGTGTGTGTGTGTGTGTGTGTGTCTGTGTGTGTGTGTGTGTGTGTGTGTGTGAGAAAGAGAGAGAGGGAGAGGGAGTGAGATAGACGGCTCTCAGGTTTAAAGCTCTAGAGTCCTCTCTGGACTCCAGATCAGACGAGCTAACCCCCGCCCCCGCTCTATTGCCCCAGGACACGCAGCCAATCAGAGGCCTTGGAACCACCTGTGGTCACCGTGGAGACCGCCCTGCAGCCACCTTTTAATGAAGCCCTAGAGAAGGGCATTGTGGGAGCTCGGGCTCAGTGAGTGGGCGCTCGGGCTTCGCATCTGATCTGATCCGATACAGCGCATGGCATAAATGTGTAATTGTGTGAATGAATGCATGAGATCGTGCGTTCGCTTGTGTGTGTGTGTGTGTGTGTGTGTGTGTGTGTGTGTACAGACTTATTTGTGTTGATCTGTTCCTCCTATCCTTCCTTGCTGCTTACTTAATCATGCTCTCTCACTCTGTCTCAGTCTCTTTGTGTTTGTGTGTGTATGTGTGTGTATGTGTGTGTACGTGTGTGTGTGTGTGTGTGTGTGTGCGTGTGTGTGTGTGTGTGTGTGTGTGTGTGTGTGTGTGTGTGTGTGTGCATCTCTCCAGGTGAATACCCTGAATAGAGGTGTCACTCATCTGATCATATTAACCTTTCACACATTTACCTTAACCACACACACACACACACACACACACACACACACACACACACACACACACACACACACACACACACACACACACACACACACACACAAAACATTAAGAAAAGCAAAATATTCTAATATTTGTATGTAAATTTGTGTAAAAGTCACTGTCATGTGTTAGAAAATGCAGTTGAGGTGACGATCACATCACGACACTTCATCAGACGTCCTACGAGTGTTTATAAGTGTTTAAAAATTGCTTTGATCAGATATAGATGTTCTTTACTGTAAACACATCACCCAAATCTGCAAAATTACACAGAGGTGTTTACACAGCACTGCTTCCATCCTGCTGCGCTCGGCTCGCTTTTACCGCCTTTAATCATGTAAAAGCAGCGTTTTTTCCTCCACTGTGTTTGTTCACACAGACAATTCTTTAAAACAGTTTAATCAAGTGAGCAACAAATTCTCAACACATCCTAAGAATTAATTGCATTCATTAATTCATCCATTCAACTGTATGTATAATATTTTTTTTTTACTATATTTATTTATTTTTTTCATTGAAATAATTGTAAAATGTAAAATCTATATAAACGTTCTAGATATTGTTATGAATTTCACAACCCATTTAACAGAACTACTTTTTGCAGTTAGGTATCGGTTATTTTATTTAAAATTTGTTTTCTTTTAGATATACTATATTACATATTTCAGATATACTGCACATTTCTTCTACTGCACTGTGCATTTTTCTTCTTTTCAATATACTATAAATGATAAAAACTAATATCGCTAATAAGTTTGCGGATGGTATTGTATTTAAATATATATTTAATATATACATATTTTAAACTGAATAAAACAATTGAAACAAATCGTTACATTTTGTGATTATAGTATTGTTTATTGTAATGTACTTTTATTTTATTTGTTTAAACGTAATATTTAAGTATTACGTTTATTATGGTATTTTACATTTGTTTTTAAATGTGGATTCCTTTCATTTAAACCTTATTTAAACCTTATTTGGATGTTATTTAAGCGTAGTTTAGTAAATTACAAAATTTTAGTAAGTAGTTTAGTAAATTTAGTGTTTATCCGTCCTGTAAATCACACCGTGGTCTAATTGAAATGATTTATTTATTTGCAAAAGTAATGTGTTATTGTGTAATAAAGTGTTATTAAGGATTGTCATGATAACCTAATATCACCAGTACCTAGTTAGACAAGAGGTCAAATAGTTTGAGCAGATTTATGCCCTATATGAATAAATAAAAGAGGCCTGGAAGCCAATCAGGATTCATTTAGTATTTTTGATATTCAAAATATGAATCTGATGCTAAAATAGTTAATAATGCTATTAAATTTGATATTAGTCATTTTATATTATATGGATCATTTATAAATGGTTTGAATTAATTTGCAGCTCGAATGCTGCAAGGCCAAACGTAAGACGTTTCAAGAAGAAAACCCTGAGCGATGACCTTTAACCTTCCAGCATGCACTGAACACAATTGTCGCTTAGCATCAAGGATGAAAGTTCATTAATCCTCCATTAATGCAGAACATTAGTCATAACTGTTAATTCACATTTGCACTTTATACAGTATTATTTGTAATATATAGTGCACATTTGCAAACCCATAATACATTTATTGTATATACATATGTATATTTGTATATTTCTAATAGTTTAATTTATATCCATTGCAATTTGCACTTCTGGTTAGATGCTAAACTGCACAATGACAATAAAATCATCTAATCTAATAATATAGTCATAACACAGTCATAAATACTTTTTAAACACATTCCGATCAAAATGTTACTTTTGCACAAAGGGAATTAATTAATGAATAAATACTGTGATTACATCATCACTTCCATAGAAAATGTGATGCAATAAAATAAAACCTTTACATTTTGTCCACATTGCAGGATTTTCACAAGAACAGAGACGTGTTTCAGACTGCAGTGGGGGGAAAAAAACTTTCTTCCTGTGCTAAAGGGGGAAGACGTAGACTTGTTGACTACCACCTTCTACCTGAAGACAAATCTCACACACACACACACACACACACACACACACACACACACACACACACACACACACACACACACACACACACACACTGTCCTCTACAACCCCACAACATCTAACCGGTCCACAGGTCGACACCCGACATTATAAAGAAAAACAGACACAGAAATAAAAAAAAAAGATTTTAGCAGCAAAAAAACTAATAATTGCAAAGCAGCCAATTAAATTGTGGGAAGGAGATGAAACCACGCTTATTTCCCCTGGTGATCTGGTGCTGGAAAAACTCGCTTCCGCGCACACATGAAAAGGAGCGAGGAAAATATAATTTCGGGAGCTGACAGAACTCATTGTTCGCGGAATTTTAAATTCAAAAAAGTTAATAAAGCAGTGGAGGAAGATGAAGAGAATTTGCATTTCTCAGATTAACAGCGTGTAGAGCAGCAAAGGCGATCCGCTTCGCCTCGGGTGATCATTTAAGAAACCTTTGCATATTTTATTTAAAAGTGGGCTCGGGTTGGCGGGGTAATAAGACAGACAGATAATGATTGGAAGGTCGGCCCTGCAGGGCACGGGGCCTGCACACACACACACACACACACACACACCCTGAGTACAGCTAAGGGTTGTGCAAACACCAAACAGTGCTCCAGAAGGCTGTAGCCGCATAGATTACACTAATTAGCCGCTGATCGGTTATGAAATGTTTTCAAAAGGTTTTATTATTGTTGTTGCTGTTTGTTGGCGTTATTGCTTTCATTATTGCAATTAACTGTGTGTGTGTGTGTGTGTGTGTGTTTGTGTGTGTGTGTGTGTGTGTGTGTGTGTGTGTGTGTGTGTGTGTGTGTGTGTGTGTGTGTGTGTGTGCTCCACTAATACAAACCAACATAATTAGATTTATGCAGCTTATTTGTTTCTTTTAAATAAACCCAAATCTGAAAAAAAAAATAAATGCAACCTTTATTGCGACGGTCACAGAAATTACACAGAGTTAAGAGGAAATGAAATATTGCATACACACCATTTAGTTAAATCATTACAACAAACAGATGTGAAACTTTGTGGCCCTTTGCCTACCTTATAAATATAAAATAAATTGTGTGTGTTTGTGCTTTGACCGTGTGTGTGTGTGTGTATAGGAGGGACCGTGTGAGAATAGTGAAGTGTGTAAAGCTCTAGGGAGAGATGCTGTAATCGTTTAAGTGGGTTAAATGAAAAGGTTTCATTGAAACACAAGGAGGCAGAGGTTGTGTTTCTCATTCACTGTAATGGCAGGCATCCAGCTGCTGAATCGAAATCAGGACGATCTTTATGCCGTGTGTGTGCTTGTGTGTGTGTGTGTGTGTGTGTGTGTGTGTGTGTGTGTGTGTGTGTGTGTGTGTGTTTGTGTGTGTTCCGGTGCAACACTGTGGGAAAGAAGGAATATCCTCTAGCATCAGCAATCTTCTGCTCCTCCAGAGGCACAGGGAAAGGTTAAATGTAAAAGTGTGTCAGCGTTGTTCACTCGGCTCAATGTGACCGGAGATGAGAGTGAACGAGATCACGATACACCACACACTCACATCGCCTCCAAAAATAGAATGGATCTGAAGTTCCGCTTTCCCTCTAGAAGCGAGAACAGATCACAAACTTGGCTTGGAAGTAGACAGCAGATCCTGTACGCTCTTCGAAAATGAGATAAAAAGAATCCTCCCTTTTACAGCGAAGATCGAACAGATCCTATTTTAATAGAATAGAACAGATCGTACACTTCACACATCTCCACCTTATTCCCTCTTCAAATAAAGGAGCACAGATCCCTTACCCTACTCCCTCCAAAACTAAGTAAAACATGTTGCTCAGCTTTATAGACTTCTGCTCAGAAGGTTCAAATCCCACCACCATCACTAAGCTTCCACTGCTTGGCCCTTGAGTAAGGCCCTTGACCCTCAATTGCTCAATTGTACGTCTCTCTGGCTAACGGCATTTGCCAAATGTTGTAAATGTAAATGCAATACCACATGGCTCTAAAAAAAGAAAAAAAAAAAAAAAAAAAACATAACCCAATTTTTATTCAGCACCAAAGAATAGATCCATATTCCTCATTCTACACACTTATACACAAGAAAAGCAAAGTAGCTCCCTCACTGCAAACAACCAGTTCAGATCCCTAACTTCACTCCTTTCTCATCTTTCTCATTTGTTTCTGCACAAACAAAACCAATCCTTCACCTTATCATCTCACAAAGAAACCCAAAAGGTTCCTAGAGCCCTGGCTGACTGAACAGAACAGATCCCCTCAGCCTTCCAAAGAAAAGATCCCCACCTTACACCCTCCCCAAATTAAATAGAAAAAGATCCCACTCTTTCCTATTCTCTGAATCCAAAAAACAAACAAACTTCACATTACTCCCTCCACAGAGCTGATCTCACTCTCTCTCTTCAGTCTCCAGTGTGAGCAGCAGGTCATGGCACTTGGAGCGATCATGAATAATGCATGCAGTGCTCTCTTTCTGTTCTCCCCCCAATGCTGCAGGCCTGAGGAAGGTCAAGGATGGCCACTGTGTGTATGCTTGTGTATGTGTATGTATGTGTGTGTGTGTGTGTGTGTGTGTGTGTGTGTGTGTGTGTGTGTGTGTGTGTGTGTGTGTGTGTGTGTGTTGTATACAGTGTTGCATATTTCTCTGCTATGCAGGTTGTTGTGTCCATATTTGCTTCCTTTGGTTTCTTTTTGTTTCACATGTTTTGAATTCAACTGCAGTTCACCAAAAATCATCAGATATGATAAAAGAATAACGCAAAGTCGTTCCAGCCTCGTACAGACGTGATCAATGCGGAGCGTGGCATTCTGGGAGATAATTAACACTGACTAGGAGCAGAGCCACCAATCTGAGGATTAACCTCCAAGAAGGGCCTGACTTTCCTTCTAACCATGTATACACACACACACACACACACGTGCACATGTATACACACATACGCACACGTATACACTGTATATATATATATATATATATATATATATATATATATATATATACACACTATTCTACATATATATATATATATATATATATATATATATATATACACACACACTATTCTACATATATATATATATATATATATATATATATATATATATATATATATATATATATATATATATATATATATATATATATATATATATATGTAGAATAGTGTGTGTATATATATATATATATATATATATATATATATATATATATATATATATATATATATATATATATATATATACTGTATATACACACACTATACTACATACACTCTTTCTCTCATACTCATTAAAGTATGTCATTTGCATAAATCCCCAGTTCTCATAATTAGCAGTTTTTACTGTCTGGATATGAACACTGTACCAAAACAACATTCATCCTCACCCCTCTGGTTCCCCTCTCCTCAACAGTCTCCTTCATTAAGCCTTTTAAATTCATCTCCCCAGCAGTAGTAGATTTTACCTGTGTATTATTCAGTTGTTGCATTTAAAACTGAGCACCTATACAAAATACGATTCGTAGTACTTTTTGTTCCGGGTTTGTAATATATCAACAACAAAACACATCATATTGACCCACATGTAACGATTAATGAATCTGTTACGGTGTTGTGATTAGCGAGACTGTTCGCCCTCAGGCCTGATGGGTGAGATATGGTTTTAAAGAATGAATGTGTCACCTTATATAAGGCAGATCTCTGATATGAGACACTTTCTTTTGAACTAGTTCACTGATGTGCTAATGCTGGCCTTTATTCTTTGTAGCAGTCACAAATCAGATGCCAAAAAAAGAATGTGAGAAATACGAACCTTCTTAGGACTTAAAACTAAAACCACCAGTATACGTTACGATTAGCCAATCGGTTATGGTGTTGTGATTAGCAGGGTATAAAGAAATACACCACCAAGAGTAAAGCAGATCTTTTCTGACTTTCCGGATGTGATTTGAGTCCAAGCTTTCTCAAAAACCTGCTGCATAAACTGCTTCACTTTCTGTTGTCAGGTTTACTAGCTAACTGTCAGGCGAAAGAACGTGCCGGAAACCGAAGTGAAATCCACAAGGCTTTTTAATGAGCGATAACAGGGCAAAGCACTATGCAAAACTATGCTGTGTAGCTTGGGTAGTCCGACAGTGTTCTGTTGCCTAAGCTGTAGAACGGACAATGAGATGGTGGAGGAACGGGGGTTATATAGCATGGGAACTGATAAGGGCCAGGTGTAGCTGATTAGTAAGTGGGAGAGTGGCTTGGAGTGATAGGTGAAGGTGTGGCTTATGGATCCCTTATACTAACACACCTTAGCTAGTCACATCTAGCAACCTATATCTTCAATTGTATACATGTATTCTGTAATAATCCTAAACTAGTGTTAGGTGGAGGTTAGGCGGGGGAAAAACGGCAAGATGGTCGCCGACCCAGAGGTACACACCGCAAAACCGGAAGTGCGTGCCGTGTGCTCGGAAGATCCTGACAGTCCCGTGAGATTACAGCCAGAAGTTATGACACTTTTTCATTCACTTAATCCAAATTGTTCAGATTATAAAATGCTG
>NC_139602.1:5320249-5327749 GCF_946808225.1 Silurus aristotelis
GACACTAAAAGATGAGTTCATGTTAGAGGGGAATTTTTGTTCTTTTATGTTAAACGAGTGCCGTTCAAGTCAAACTGGGACTTTCAATCATACAGGTATACAAATGGAGGCAATGGGGCGGAACTACACATAGTAGCAAATGGCTAGTGTGTCCTATTACTGATAGGTGGCACACTTTCCAGAGACCATTAATTGATATATATGTGCATGCATGGAACAGTGTGTGTAAATTTAAACCCAGTTTGAATTTAAATATAAATGTTGTATTTCTCGCTAGATTTATTACATGACAGGATCATATGTCAGTCACCCTTAATAGGCGGAGTCAGACGTTATCAATGGTTTGTCTCATAAAGGGTTTGAGAGTGGAGTTTTATTTGAGCTGAGCTTGTGTGAGTTTGTTTGGTTTTTTTTGTAGCAGAAAACATTGTGGAGGAAATCAATGATTTACTTCGGATGTAAGTTTGTTGCATTGACCAGTGCAGAGATTCCACTCTTTGTGTTTAGACATTAATATCCACCCAGGTGAGGACGGGTTATTCTTAATGTTTCTCATGCCATAATCTCCATGGCCACTAGATTGCTCATCAGGGATAAACTTATAAGCACTAAACTTATAAATTCAAACTTTATAACTTCTCTTTAAAACTTTATGCTTTGGGATATATCCATTATTAAAAGTGCTTTACAAATCAAACTGGACTGAATTGTATATTTAAAAGCAGAAATCACAACATGTTTATCTTTAACGTCATGTGCCTGGTTTCTGTATATGCACCACTTTCCTGCATGCTGATGCGGTGTGTGTGTGGGAGTGTGTGTGTGTGTGTGTGTGTGTGTGTGTGTGAGTGAGTGTGTGTGTGAGTGAGTGAGTGTGTGTGTGTACGCATCAGTGCGTATTGTGCATCTGGTTCAGCTGCTGATTCTAATTAAAACTATGTAATTAAAGTGTTGGGTGTGACACGCACAGACCTCAAGCTGCCTTCAGACATTCCTTACTAATTAGTTAATTAATCCAACACAATGATGAGCAAGAATTACTTACTCTGTCTGAAAATCCAGCTGTCTGTCTGTCCGTCTGTCTTATTTTCTCTTCTTTTTTGCATTCTCTCACTGTCTCGGCCTTCTATACATGGGCGTAAATTTCATTTAACAGTAGAGGGGGACAATAAATATAAAATTTCTCATGAGCAATTTTTGAAGGGGGACACAAATAATACAGTCAAATTGTACTTACAGTATAAAGACACAGTGTCCCCACAGTGAAAAACTTTGTTTCTATCATTATTCTTGTAGCACGGAGACTAGGTTACAATGTAACAAAGGTTACAATAGTAATTCAAAGTGCTTTACGTAAATAAAGTAAAACTATCGTAAAAAATAATCACAACAATAAAAACAAGGAATATTTTTTTTTTTTACCATTTTATTTACAAATTAATTAAGACACTTAAGAACAGAATAGAAATTGATTATACAAAAAAATACAGTGGGGTCAGTTCAGACGTAGCACAGTGCTCATTTAGTAAATGCACAGATGAACAATATGCTAATTGTGTGTTAATGTTAAATTAACATTATACCAAGTCGTCCCAAATAAAACACTGCATGGGGAAACGGCTTTGGTATGTTAGTGTCAGTGCACTATGCTACAAGCTATTGTAAACAAGCTAACGTTCACTACATAAGTCATATTTTAATCGCTAATAGAGCAGATTCATGCAAAATTACATCGCTAATCAGCATTTTTGCCGCAACCAATTTATGAATGAATCTGCATCAACTACATTAAAGAGAATCGCTTTATTTAAAGTGAATAAAATACCCTAGTTAATGGAGTTGAACATTAATTGACCCGCAGACACACACCTGACTCGTGTGTGTAGAGAAGGTGAGATGAACCGCACACCTGACTCGTTTGTGTAGAGAAGGTGAGATGAACCGCACACCTGACTCGTTTGTGTAGAGAAGGTGAGATGAACCGCACACCTGACTCGTGTGTGTAGAGAAGGTGAGATGAACCGCACACCTGACTCGTTTGTGTAGAGAAGGTGAGATGAACCGCACACCTGACTCGTGTGTGTAGAGAAGGTGAGATGAACCGCACACCTGACTCGTGTGTGTAGAGAAGGTGAGATGAACCGCACACCTGACTCGTGTGTGTAGAGAAGGTGAGATGAACTGCGAACGCAGGCAGCGGGTCAAACCACTGTGACGAAGGAGAGGGGGGACTCCACTGTTTCTAAATGCAAATTTTGCGGGTTTTTTTCCTACTTACACAATTATTTTAGGTATACATACATATATGTTACATATAATAGAGAATACATATAATGGAGAGAGGGTTTTTTTTTTTATAATTTTTTTTTGTGTGTCCCCCCGTCCCTCCCGGGATTTACGCCCATGCTTCTATACACATATTTATCACTCAGTCTGACTGTCTGTCTCTCTTCCTCACTGTCTCAGCCGTCTTCATATTTATTTCTCTCTCTTTCTGTCAGTCTCTTTATCTTGTCCTTTCTCTATCTTTCTTTCTTGCATTCTCTCATTGTCTCAGCCTTCTACGTAAATGTCTGTCTTCTGACTCTTTGTCTTTCTTCTTCACTTACTTATACTTAGCCTTCTTCACATCTGTCTCTTTATCTGTCTGTCTGTCTGTCTGTCTGTCTGTCTGTCTGTCTGTCTGTCTGTCTGTCTGTCTGTCTGTCTGTCTGTCTGTCTATTTTTCTTTCCTGCATTCACTCACTGTTTCAGCCTTCTTTACATCTTTATTTCTCTCTGTCACTTTCCTCCATAAGCTGCCTCATTCACATCTGTTTCTCTCTCTCTCTCTCTCTCTCTCTCTCTCTCTCTCTCTCTCTCTCTCTCTCTCTCTCTCTCTCTCTCTCTCTCTCTCTCTCTTCTCTCTCTCTCTCTCTCTCTCTCTCTCTCTCTCTCTCTCTCTGTCTGTCTGTCTGTCTGTCGCTTTTCCTCCCATGCTCTCACTCTCTCTCGTTCGCCTTTTCTTTCCTTTTTAAACTCTCTCACTGTCTCAACCTTCTTCATATCTGTCTGTCAGACTGTCTGCCTCTCTTCCTCACTTTTCAGCCTTCTTTGCATCTGTCTTTCTCTCTGTCACTTTTCTCCTTAATCTGCCTCATTCATCTGTCTCTCTCTTTCTGTCTATCTGCCTGTCTATCATTCTTCTGTCTTCACTTATTGAACCCTCTTCACATGTCTGTCTCTCACTGTCTGTTGTTCTCTCTCTCTGGCTATCTGTCTCTCTGCCTCCTTTACATCTGTTCACACTTCACTTCCTGTTTGTCTCTTTATCTCTTAAAAAGAAAATTCCAAATGTTCTTCTCTTCTCTGTGTCTGGCCTTCTGTATTTCTGCCTCACTTTCTTTCACATTTTATCTCTGTGTTTCTGTTCCATTTTCTGTTTCTGTTTCTGTTCTCTCTCTCTCTCTCTCTCTCTCTCTCTCTCTCTCTCTCTCTCTCTCTCTCTCTCTCTCTCTCTCTCTCTTTCTTTTATTTGTTTTCATACCATCTCTAAAAGAGAGAGGAAGAGAGAGGGAGAAAGAGGGAGAGAAAGGGAGAGAAGAGAGAGAGATACAGATTGTGAAGTTGAACAGCCTCAAGGGAGCATCACTGAAGCTGTCAATCAGCGAGCACACAGAGAATGACAGAGGGTGACTGACCTGAATGTGCAGATTACACACACACACACACACACACACACACACACACACACACACACACACACACACAGCCTGAAAGAAAGATAGACTTCACCTCACTGATCTATGAATGATTATGTTGATCAGGTGAACTTGTTCTCTGTGTGTGTGTGTGTGTGTGTGTGTGTGTGTGTGTGTGTGTGTGTGTGTGTGTGTGTGTGTGTGTGTGTGTGTGTGTGTGTGTAAAGTGTATGACCAACCCAACCCTCTTCTCATCACAGAAAATATTATATTTGGTCATTTGCAATAATTAATGACCAAACACTGCATTCAAAAAGGAATTAAATACTGTGTGTTACAGGAAACGTAGCCACATTGCAGCGGTGGGGTATTTATCATTTATTCCTCAATAAGAAATAAAATAAAATGTTATATTTTCAATACGCAGATCCCCCAACACATCTATATACACCATCTTTGAATATACAGTAATCCCCTGCTTGTTTGATTGTTTTAACGGAGTTTGATGTTGAAATCTATTCATAAATATATAATTATTAATTATAAAATGAAGTAACATTTTTATACAGTACTCTATTCATAAAATTGCATTTTTGGGGTGGCGTCATTGGCGCATTATTCATCACTAGGTGTGGTAGGTGTGGTAGGGTTGTTGGGGGTAGTTGTAATGAAGTCCCCATTCTGAATCCAGAATTCTGAATTACACACACACACACACACACACACACACACACACACACACACACACACACACACACACACACACACACACACACACACACACACACACACTGGTGGTTGCGGGAGTGTGAGCAGTGGTGTTGTTGATTTTGAATGGCACACTGCTCTCTGTGGCTTGGTGTCAGATGGGGTTTGGGCGTTTGTTGTGCTGCTCCTCTTAGCACAATAACTGGTGGGCATACAGTGGGGCAGATGGGCCTTTCACAAGGTTTCTTCATCATACAAACACACACACACACACACACACACACACACACACACACACACACACGTCACGCTGCCTTTCCCAATCACTGTCTTCCTTGTCGCACTGTTGTCTCGACTGATCAGCGTTCAGCAGCGCCGTCGTTGTGGATACACATCTGCTGGACATCAACATTGCTGAGACCCAGCAGTCTCTAACACACACACGCACACACACACACACACACACACACACACACACACACACACACACACACACACACACACACACACACACACACACACACATAAACACAAACAAATAAAATAGCATTATATTAAATTTAACTGGTGTGCTTCGATGCTCATAACATGTTAGCGAACTTCACACACACACACAGATGAATTGTACGATACATCCAGATGTTGGCTAAAGTAAAGAGAGCGTATAAGTGTGTGTGTGTGTGTGTGTGTGTGTGTGTGTGTGTGTGTGTGTGTGTGTATGTTTGGGATAGAGTGCACATTAGCTCATCGGTGTGTGAGTAATAGATGCTAAGGGCATGG
This sequence comes from Silurus aristotelis, assembly GCF_946808225.1. Taxonomy (NCBI): domain Eukaryota; kingdom Metazoa; phylum Chordata; class Actinopteri; order Siluriformes; family Siluridae; genus Silurus; species Silurus aristotelis. Next base: position 5,325,418 of record NC_139602.1, read on the forward strand.
ATTTAGTCAGCATGTAAGGAAGGTCACGAAAAAAGAGAGGGACTGAGATAAAGAGAGATAGAGAAGGATAAAGAGAAAATAAAAGAAGAAAAAAAAGAGAGAGAGAGAGAGAGAGAGAGAGAGAGAGAGATTACTCAAAGTACAATTTGTCAGGAACAAACCGTTTAAATTTGTGATTTTGTAATGTGAGAAGGCATGTAGCAGTATTAATTACTGAGTGGGTGAGTGGGTTGGTGTGTGTGTGTGTGTGCGTGTGTGTGTGTGTGTGTGTGTGTGTGTGTGTGTGTGTGTGTGTGTGTGTGTATGTGTGGTGCTGGAGGTGGTGGGTGTGGTCTTGTAACCTTGACCTGTTTTTTCTTGTGCTTCTGCACAGACAGCTATGTCACAATTGCTTAGTGTCAGGTTATTGAAAACATCACACACACACACACACACACACACACACACACACACACACACACACACACACACACACACACTTCTATTATTATACACATGTACATACATGCTCATATCCACACACACACACACATACACATACGTAAATACACCCATAGGAATGCTAATAATGAGACACAAGCAGTTGTGAATGCATCAATTTCAGCCTGTAGCTCTCTCTCTCTCTCTCTCTCTCTCTCTCTCTCTCTCTCTCTCTCTCTCTCTCTCTCTCTCTCTTTTTTTGTCTTGTTTGCTGCAAAAAATTACTCATGATGCCTTCAGTAGGTTTTTAGGTAATTAACTGTACATTCACAAATCCATTGTCAACATATAAAGCTTGCCATTACTATTTCACACAGGAATCATAATGCTGATTAGTACTTATGAAGATGATATAACTGATATATGATTTAACATCTGTATGGTGAATGTCACATTTCTTAAATATTACAGGTATCACAAAACCTTTTTCTTTCAAATTTTTCCTGTTTTAATATAATTGTTTATTTTAACAAACCAAAAAAAAAAAAAAAAAAAAAACGTGTCATGAGACATGCAGAAATGTCCATTCTTTAAGACGTCTTGACTTATGTTATTTTCAAGTTGCGATAGGGTCATCAGAATGTATCTCCATTATAAGTACTTGTATTTACTTATTAATGTTATTTTAAGAAATACGTCACTTTTGCTCATTTTTATTTGATCAAAATTGTATTTCTACTTTTCAGTGATTAATTGTTTGAAATGTGCTTTATGAATAAAAATGGCTTGATTATGTTACCTAAACTATCACTACACTTCCCAGAAGAGTGGATCTTATTATTAGCAAATGGGGACTTAATGTGGCTTTTTCACAGCATCTCACATCACACATCATTCATCATATCAGCATCAGTTTATTAATCTATGATTTTTTTCTTATTAAATTGATCTTATAGGAAGAAGAAAACTTGTGACAACAACGTAGCTAAATTTATAACCGCTGCTTCTCCTGAATTTCTCCTGATTATCAAACAGGACACTTACTAGTAACATAAAAAAATAATTTTAGTTTATGAAAAATATGTACAATTTTATGAAAATTAAATGACCAAAGACTGTTCATTTATGTGTTATGAACGGTAGCTATGCTTTTAGAGATTGAGATTGCATGAGAAAGAAACCTTGAAAGGAACCGGACTCAAAAGGAAACCTGTCCTAATCGCCGAATGTCCATTCATTACAGTTTTATCATTGTGAAGGTGTACAGTGATAAGCAGTTAAATGCAACCCGTGGTCCTGAGCCATTGTTGAAGACCGTTAAATAATTACAGTCGAAATTTATCCTCAAAATTCTTCAGTCTCTCAGCAATTTCATGGATCTTTAGGCTGTTGATTTCTTACAAGTTTATCCCTAATGTGGTGACGAGGAAAGTCTCCCTGAAATGGCAGAAGGGAAGAAACCTTGAGAAAAACCAGATTCAAAATCCTCATCTGGGTGGAACTAAATGTCCATTCATTACAACTTCATCATTGTTTAGGTTCAGTGATCAGCGATTAAATGCAGAACTGTTCATGCATGTTGCAAAGTCATTGTGTTGATATTATTTACAATCCAAATTCATCCTTAAAGTTCTTGAGTTAATGACATTTTCTAGAACAGCAGCTTTGACCATAATGCAGCACTTACATGAATGCATATAATACTATTTTATATTTATGAAGTTTTACATTTCATTAATTATGTACAAATTAAATAATGTGAGTTAGTCCAAGTTTTCTGTAAGGATGTGTTTATTAAGCATTTCTTTATAATGAATCAACAGTGTCTGCACTTCTATAACAGCTCTAATGATGGACAGGTGAGAAGATGGTGATCCTTAATAATTTTCTTTCTTTATTGATTTTTTTATGT
>NC_139602.1:5335249-5352749 GCF_946808225.1 Silurus aristotelis
CGGTGGGGCCCTAATAAAAGGCAGGTCAGGTCACGACGGAGTGCCGGAAGTGTAGCCTGCATGACAACCGTGAATCCTCCGGTGCAGTGTATTATTATCTGCAGATTGTTATGTGATGGTGCCGCTCATGAAGAGCATCATCACCTTTCACACAAGGTACCACGAGATTTCAGGTGCACGTGTGGTACATTTATCCCTTTAAATAAACATAAACAAACAGTTTATTTAACACAAAATTTTTCCTGGATTTTGTGCATTTTATACTGAATTAAAACTATGATTGTTTTCTGTTATTATTTTCATGAATCTGTTCTTGAGCATTTTTCTGAATGTGCCAAAATGCCTTCGTTCTTACCTTCGTCCCATCACAGGAACATCTTTTGGACCTTTATTGTTGTGTTTCACTTCCATATAAATAAAAATGATTTAATCTATAGGATGGACGTTATGATCACTCCTGTACCTCTGAAGCGTTATGATGGTCCAGAAAGAGTGCAATTTGGTACTTTTATCTTTGGAAAAGTGAAAGTTTAGTATGTTCCCCATTATGTTCTTCTGGGAATGAATGATACCAGGCTGAACTTTTTCCTGTCGCAGCATGCCAAGAGTTAAAACATTCAGACCAAATATGACTTCAAATTGCTTGTTTCTTCTTAATTATTTTTCGTTTTGTTTTATCGACTCGGAAATATTTGATTTGATTCAAACGGAATGGCGTGAGGACTATTTTAAAGGTCAGCATTGTTACTAATCCCTGTTAGAAAAAAAATCCGGATTATTATCTGATGGTCATCAGCATGACACAATAGATTTTCGATTAGACTCATTAGATTAGATGTTATCATTTAAGCTTCACCGCAGATAATTATATATATAAAAACTTGACCGATCTGTACAGAATAATCGATATTTAATTTTCCCAGTCGATTCGGTAGAGGTTTTGGGTCCTAGATGTGATTTCATAGTTTATTCTTTGTACAAAAAAAAACATCTAAATCAATAACTTAAATGGTCTTTTTGTGGATATTAGCATGAGTGAAACCTGAAATCCAATTATAGAAATTCTCCCTCCTTTATGCTAAATGACGCTTTGCAAATCGCATTATTTTGATTAATAATTTGCGTGAAATGTAAATAATGCTAAGCAAATAAAAACCACCGGCACGTGCACTCTACACCCGACATTACAATAAAACACATAATTTATTCCTTATTTCGGTATATAAATGAAAATTCACTGGACAAAGAACCAAATTCTACCCTTCACCATATAACGAGTTGCCTATGAAAAATAATAATAAAAAAAAAACAAGGGGAGAAAAAAATAAACAAAATAAAATTATATAATACAAGATGGTATCTATAAACCGAGCGTTCACCCGCACAATGGGACACAGTCACAGACAGACGAGCCAGCTGCTCCTATGTACATTCCTCCATTCCTCCATAAATTAGGCATAAATTAAATATATATATATATATATACATACAAACATAAATTAGAAGAGACGTCCGGTCTGGCAGAGCTTTTGTTCGAAAACATTCGCAGAAAGAAAGTAAGTAAGAAAGAAAGAAAGAAAGAAAGACAGAATGAGAAAGGGGGGGGGGGCCTCAGTGTACATTTCAATAACATCTCTGGATAAAATCTTTCAACATGTTTGATCACAAAACTAGTATTAAATAACTCGTAAGAAAGGATATGAATAATTCGAGTCATGAAGCTCAGGTTAAAATGTAAAAAAAAAAGAAAAAGAAAAAAGGAAATGAGTTTGTACATCAGGACTGTGATGCATGAGCAATAAACACTGAAGCTCAGGAGGTTTGTGTTTGTTTAAAACTTTGACATTCACCTTCATTCTTCTGAAAATTTCTTATTTAAATCTGCCCATATGTGCATGCTGAGAAGAAGGGTATTAGTCTGGACCCTCACTCATATGTCCATTAATAGATCCATTAAATACAGTGAGTTCAAAAGTCTGCTCCTGTTTTAAATTCGTCTTTTAATTTACCAGTATAAAAACAGAAAGTCAAATCTTGAAAATATTCCTGCTTTCTAAGTCCTGCTGTCGATTGATTTAATGACAATAATCGTATAAAACCTGATGATCTGTGTGTGAGAGCATCCGATTGCATTCTAAACAACAAAAAGAATGATGCATTCGGTAGAAGTAAAAATGTGGAACTACTTATTTTTCAGTGTTTGAATTGTAACCATACAAAGTAGGAAATAAAAACATGGTTGTTCGTTCAAGTAAAAACCTTGTTAACATTTTTTTTCTCCCTAAAAACATCAAAGTGTACAGATTTTAGAGGTGAATTTCTCAAGTATGGTGATCAAAGCAATTTCAAACATCAAAACCCAGTGCTGCTGTGTTTACATGCTGATTCATCACTTGCTGAACTCATAGTCGAGGAGACTAGTTAAGATGAAAAACAAACCCAATAATATATATATATATTGTTCAATTCAACACTAACATGTTTAATACGGAAAATGAAAGATAGTGAATGGTTTTCTCTAAATAAAAAAACTTTTGGATCCCACTGTATATTTATAATTGATTCCTAGACGCCCTTGAGAGTGGTGTTAAATAGACACCTCCATGTTGTCCAAATAGACACCAATCCAACACTGATTCAGTACTTGCAATACATACAAAGTGTGTATAGAGGGTTTTCTTTACATGTGTCAGAATGTCTTTAATTTGTAACAAGTACTTTTTAAAAAAGACTAAAAAGGCAGTGTGTAGCTCAAGATGTGATGCTCAAATCAGTGTTTCTGGCGCATAACTCCTTAGCGAATTCCTTGTATAATTGTATAATGAATTCAAATAAAACACATACGTGAGATGATGTTGGGTGTTAAAGTAGTGATGTTTTAAGATAAACCCAGACTCAGATTAATGATGGCATCTGATTATAGATATAGTGAAAACCCACTGGTTCAAATTAACACTGATATAATGAGCAATAATCCTGGTCTCTGGTTTCAACTCAATTAATTGCGAGCTAAATTGGAAAACGGTGCATTTTCCTATATTTAGATCTAAGAAGATTGAATTACAGTTGTATAAACACTCTGAAGTAGTTCACTGGTCAAAAGAAACACTAGAGTCTACAAGTCATGCCTTCATAAAGCAAATGAAAGAGCGAGAACACAGCCTGGGGAGTTAAACAGGGTTCTGGTGTTGAGTTCACCGAGCATTGTTCAAAACAACATCTTTTCCTTTCTTGAGTGTCTCTGGTTAAAGGCTGCACAGTGAAGCAGTGGCCATTTTCTCAATGAGATGTGGGTGTGTGTGTGTGTGTTCGTCTGTTGTTCATCCTTAATATCTTTACGACAAAATGTTACCAGTCTCGCATGAATAATGACGGCATTGCATGAGTGTCAAGTTCCTCACATCTTTCCTCCACTTTCCTTTTTTTCTTTTCCTCTTTGTCGATGTGCCATCCCATTCTTCCCCCCCTCACAAGAACATAAAACAGAACATCATAAATCTTGAGTACAAAGAATCTCTGGACACATCTGATAAGCGCTGCACTTTGAGCCTCTTCTCCTTTTTTGACATTGTGCCTTATTTCCTGTGTTTCTCATCCTTCTCTCCTCCTTTCGAGCCGTCGGCCGTAGTGTGCCGGTTGGAGGTCTGGTTGTTGATGAACATCTTATCAAGGCCCTTGAGCGCCTCGGTCAGGTAGTTCTGCAGCGCGGTAAGTGCGGCGCAGATAGCCGGTGAGCCAAAGCCGTGTGTGATAAAGCTGAAGTGAGAGAGGCAGCTCTGGATGCCCGGCTCCAGGATTGGCGTCGGACGAGAGTTCCCGAGTGGAGTGCGGTCCTGCGCCAAGAGGTCTGTGAACTCCTTACATAGCTGCCTGAGTGTGGAAAAGAGACAGAGGGACAGAAATGGTTTAAACATCATTGGAAAGCAACATTATAAGGGAACAGTGTATAAAATATCATCGTATGAGATTGTTTATTTGTTTTAGGCAATGACATCAGTTAAAGAAGGGAGTAGCCTTTTAGAGTGAGAAGCCTGACTTCTGCATTTAGATTGACAGGTAGAGGCCAAGCATCCTTTACGGGAACTTTCTGGGAATGTGGTATCAGATTTTATAGAAACAATATCAGAATAATTGAATCAGAGTTAGAGTCAGAATTAGTCACCATCAGAGTGATGGCCAGAGTCACATAGAATCAGGAGTGAGAAAGAAAAAACAAAGTTAATCTCAGTTTTAATGTCAGAACGAGTCCAAATCAGACTAAGAATTAAAGTTAGTCAACCTCAGAGTCAGATACAGAGTCTGTCAAAATCTGTCACAGTCATAATTATTTGCTAAAAACAACTGGATTTAATAACTGCCTCATATCATTTTACAGTCATTGGACTGTAACAGAAGAGATTCCTCTGCCTCGGATTTTCTAATCTCATCCACAGATGTTTACATGAGAAAACTCTGATCTTTAATCGAGAATTTTTATCAAGTTAAATAACATCAGACGCAATGATTTTTTCGAAACCTATACACTGCGAATTTCTACAGTTGAATCTTCAGAGATTATATAAAGAAGAATGCACTCTGTGTTGTGCTATTATGGAAAAATAATCAACAACATGGTGGTGTTAAAATGACCTTTTAACACATCACATTTTACCCACTCATCGTTTACTGTAATGTTTTACAATGTCTTTGAAACTAGTTTCTTTCCTTAATTATGTTATAGCAGCTAAACCTATATAAACCCTCAGCATCTTTAGTTAAAATTCCAAAAATGCAGATTGTCATATTTCTGAGAAACCATGTGACGTAAATTCCTCAGTCATGAGCTTTTTCTATAGAAATGAAAGAAATATTCATCATGATCAGTAAGTTAATGTGAGATATGTACAGCATACAGGTGAGATTATCCATTAAAGTGAAAGTTGAGCCTCAGGTATTGAAAGTAGAACTTTCGAAAGTGTAACAAGTAAATGATTACGTTGTAGTGTTACACAAAATAAAATATATATAAAGCCACACTATACCATGGTTATAGTTCAATAGTTACATAAACATAGTTAAATAGATGATAATAGATGATCCCTAAGCCATCTCACACTATTAACAAATGTTTTGACGTTTTATTTCACTTTGCAATTAACAGAAAAACAGAAACAGTCTTTTTCAATCACAGCAACACAATATCCAATCATGTGTATCTGTGAGTTATTGAATTCAAATTAGGGGGAAAGAATTCAGGAAAAAAGACACAAACCATGTCAATTTAACTTTGAGACTAATTGAGGTTTAAAGACACACCATATTAACTTTTGTAAGCAATATATGGTAACATACCCTGGGACATCTGTTTGCAGTCTGAAAGTAAAAAGTTTGGTTGCAACCATTCAGAATTCCCAGCATGATCCAGCTAATGAAAAGGCTGAAGGATCTCCAAGACATTTAGCTATTTAGCTCATAATAAACAACACATTTAGAAGAAATTGCTATTTGACATTTTCTACAAAAATGAGCTCACAAATGCCTGTGATTGGCTAATATTGCTGTGATTGACATGGGAGGAAGAGATTACTATATGTCTCTGAAAGTCAGTAAAACTCATTACTACATGTCCCTCAAACTCAATGATCATTACAATCATAACAGTAATTAAATTTTCAGATAGTGATTAAAGAAAACATACAATTCAGGCCAGGATATAAAACTAATTCTTATTCCAAACAGTGTGCTAAAGATCAACTTAAAAAAAAAAAATCACTTTATCTAGAATATCATTTTATATAAATATTGGTTTGTTCAGATGATGCTTTTATAACTTGGGTGATAAATTTGTTCACAAACACCTGTCCTGTTCAGCTAACAGTGGAGTCTTTAACCTCATATCCTACTTTACATTTCCAGACCCTAAGGCTTATACTGTGGAAAGAAACAGCGCAATGATGACCAAGTGCATTTTACTTTATGAGTAAGTGACCGAAGTTTCACAGAGTTTAACACACAACCACAAAGTATAAGTTCTAACATTCAACTCTAAAAAGAAAAGTTTTTTAAGCATAATGGGCATAATAATAAAGAACTCTTGTTAAAACTTTGCATGGAGAGTTTGTTCAGGGAAATTCTTCTGAGTAATAAATTGCAGACTTTTGTGATTCAACCTGCAAAGTAATATCCAAAAGTGACCTCACACTGGATATAGAGTTTGTTGAGAAACTGCGACTTTACACCATCAATCTGTTACGTTTTAATCATCTATGAGAAACGTTCTGGATTACAACTTTAGATTAAAATCTCACAATTTTTTTTTAGAAAAGTTGATTAAAACAACACAATTCAGAAATGAGGATCAACACCACCAAGGCCACATCAACCAAATGACGTTATATCACATATTTCTGTTGTTTCTTTAATTCTAGCACATTTTAGTGTTTGAAAATGTGACCAATATTTATGTAATACAATCTTCCCTCTTTCCTAAATACAGAAATATTCAATCTTTTTCAAATCATAAGGTTATGAGATTGAAATATCTTTTTCTGAGGTAATTCAGTAAGTAATTATGTTTCAGGAGCAGGCAATTTGACTCAAATATTACAACGCAATGTCTAACAAAAGATGTGATCACAACAAAGTTATTATTCACAGTATATAAACCAATATCTTAAAACCTGTTACTCAGCATGATCTAAAATCCAATCACAACTTGATCAGAATTGGGATAATTAGAATGTAAAACAACTATTTTATGTTCATTCTCATTTTTGTTCAAATGTAAGGTTCATGACTGTGACTGAAATTGTAAAAAATCAGAAGATAATCCAACTTGCCATGAAATAAATATGTAAATAATAATGAAAAATAATGTGCCAACATGAAAAAAGTTATATTTTATCTTTCATCTTTAATGTACAGAACAATAAATAATAAAATATTTATAAAAGAAATAGGGAAAAACAGAAACTGTAATGTTCAGTCAATCGTAGCCTCAGAAAAATCCATCTATATTTATCTTCTAATAAAACTTCAATTCAATTCATTTTTATTTGTATTGCGCTTTTAACTATGAACATTGTCTCAAAACAGCTTTAAACAGATAAAGTGGTGAAACAAATTTTTTAAGGATTCATTATGGAATAGAAATGTTTGGCAACATAGCAGCAGCCATGTTGTTGTTTCAGATTTGAGTTCTACAAGCACATCTAAACCATTCATAAACCATTCAAAAGCAAACAACATAAAAAAAAAAAACCACAACCACTTTTCACTTCTAATGATTATTATGAGTGGCCAAATGAATTGATCAAAAAACTATCACTCATTTATTCCACTAACAAACCTCCTGCTGAACATTTCTCTGGCTCTATAGCCTCGAGCTGGGAGGAAATACGAGAGAAACGTTAGCGAGCCCATTTTTGACCTTGCCGTGTTCTGCTAACAATTTAGATCGCTCGTGTCATCGATCAGCACGAGAAACCCATCAGGATCATACAGGGGAGATTTTGTCTGGGGGAAAAATCATTAACCTGCAGGGTTTGAAGTGGATTATATATGAAGTGTGGCATCAGAAAGAAGTGATGTATGATGAACATGATGATGATGTTGATGATAATGCTGGTCACAATGACAAGGAAGTAATCGTATTGAATGTTCATAAAGATTATATTTATTATTATTGTTACCATAAGGGAAACTGGAGTCTTTTATGCTTTCAAGACTATTGAAATATCCATCATATACCTAAATAATATGTATATATATGAAAAGGTTCTTGTTCAATAAAAAGGTCATCGTTGGCAGATCAGTGCAAAAACACCATTATGTGGCATCATGCACTTGTCCAGGCTTGTCACGTTTTTTTTTTTGACCCACATTCGATTTCAACAACAACAGCCGCCTTGTTGTCCACTCACCATCACCATCACCATCATCATCATCTCTTTCTCTCTCTTCATTTCTGAACGACAGAACGTTTGGCCCCTGAGGCATGTGCAGGAAGGGAGGATGAGGAGGAGGAGGAGGTGGTGGAGGAGAAGGAGGAGGGGGATGACTGACTTTTGACAGACAGACAGACCGTGAAAGGGGGAGAGAGAGCGGGATGAAGGGGGGGTTAAAAATGACCCTAGGGCGAAACTTCAAGGGGAAAAGCTGGCACTTTCAGGCTTGAAACATTTCACTTTAAATATAATGAGTTTCTCCAGCGCACGCGGGCCTGAGACGGATAAAGGGAACTGGTTTCTGCCTCATTAGAAACCAGCTTAACGTGTCAAAAAAAAAAGAAGAAAAAGAGAGAGAGAGAGAAAACCCACTCGGTTAAGCGTGTAACCATATAAGCAGCACGGGAGATCTTTTTTGTTTTATGATGGATAGAGACTCAACATTTACTCACTGCTGCAGTACATCCCCTCACTTTTCCTTACACTGGAACATCTCAGGATGATAATTACAGAAAGAGATGAGTAAAAAAAAAAGAAAGAAGAAGAAGAAACGGGACGTACTTTGTGGCGAGCAGCATGTTTTTTCGTGCGTGGATCTCGTTGGGGTCGGTGTGCTGCCGGTTGAGGTACTCAGACACGGCCTTGGTGGGGAATTCTGTTTCACATATGTAGCCAAAGTCTCGTGCTAAATGAACAGCTTCTCCTGGTGAAGGACAAAAAAACAAAACCCAAAGAAATAATAAATTTAAGCAAGGGGAACAGCATGTCACTATTCCGAGCTGTGATTAAAAACTGAATTAGGCTTAACTATTTTTATTTTATTTTATAATAATAATTTTCAAATCTGTTTTTTTTTAAAGAAAATAAGAAACATCTAAGTATCGATTAATTTTTCTGATTTCGCTCTAGATTTGTTTTTTATTCTCCAGTCATCATCATTTGTATTCATTTGTTGTTTTATTGTTCTGATCTGATTCATTTATCTATTTTGTCCTGCTTTTTAATCCCAGGTGGTCGAACAGACATCAGTAAAACCAAAGCGGATTTTCACTGTGTTTCTCATTACGTAAGAGATTAAGGAGTTTACTGGCCTCGGGTTAAATTGTCTCTAAGTGACTTTTCTCACGTTTTTCAGAGACATTTGAAAATGTTCGGGTATTAAATATTTTAAAAATAAGTAAGAGCAAATGCAGCTCCATACGTGTTTTAGTCTGTTTATAAACGCATTTATAACGTGTGATATGATCAACACAGAAGCCTATTTCGTTCTGCACATTTATTCGCGCTGCCCTGAAAACTCCACGTTATTTTAAAGTTTGCACACGTGAGTGATAAAAAAAAGGAAACAAAAAACAAAATACTGTAAACTTCCACTATATAATACAGTAGGGTTTCTGGCGGCGCTATTTTTGTGTTTTGTGTATTTGTCCTACACTGTCTTGTGTTGTCTTTGCACTGTCTTGTGTTGTCCTACACTGCCTTGTGTTGTTTTTGCACTGTCTTGTGTTGTCCTACACTGCCTTGTGTTGTTTTTGCACTGTCTTGTGTTGTCCTACACGGCCTTGTGTTGTCCTACACTGTCCTGTGTTGTCTTTGCACTGTCTTGTCTTGTCCTACACTGTCTTGTGTTGTCTTTGCACTGTCTTGTGTTGTCCTACACTGTCTTGTGTTGTCCTACACTGTCTTGTGTTGCACTGTTTGCACCAGTTTGCACACGATGCACTTTATGGACTCAGTCTTTAACTCTGTGTTTCTGTTTTGTAGCTTTACGTTGTTTTGTGGAGCACCAGGGTTCTGAAGGAACGTTGTTTCATTTCCCTGTGTACTGCATCAGATTTATATAGTCGAAATGACAACAAACACTTCTTGACTTGAAATAAAGCGATTTCAATGTTTACCTTCCACTAGTGACGTCAGCAAAGTGACGTTGGCGGCTTTGCGTCTCCCTGCGGGCAAATTCAGTCCGATTTTTTCCAGCTTCTCTCTCAGGGATCTTCCGCCGTTTTTCGACTTCGCTCTGAAAACCAAGAAGGTTCTGTTTAAAATTATTATTATTATTATTATTATTATTAATATTATTATTATTATTATTATTATTATTATTATTATTATTATTATTAGGGAAAAGCTCGATGACTTCAACGCATGGGACTAAATGAAATGCTGAAATGAAGCTGATCTTATCTATTTTCATAACTTGCTCATAAGTAATCAGTTTCTGTTTATTCAGTCTTTTTTTTTATATATATATAAAGTGCACAGTTATAGAAAATAAATGATTTACAATCGCACTATCCGGTGCCCCCCCCCCCCCCCCCCACACACACACCTTCATCACCTTGTTTACTCTTTATGAGTGTATTTATTAACATTTATATCAGGAATTAATTTCTTCCTGTACAGCACACACTCTTACAGCTAACATGGAATAACTCCTAAAGGAATAACGGTGTCCATTCCTAATTCATTCATTAAAAAAAAAACATAGTCTTAAACGGACATGGGGAAAAAAATCTGATTTTAATAAATAATATTTAGTTAAGATGACTTCAAAAAAATGTCAGAGATTATTTTATATTATATTATAATATACCCTCTATCTACTTCCTTCAATTCTTGTTTAACTCTTATTTAAGCACACTACTGTCATCTATTTATTTTTTCTTTTTAATTGCCATTTATTTACACTACAGTTGTGAACAGATGTAACCTACAAATCCCTGTTCGAGCTCTAGAAGTTGCCCTCAGAACATTCCACCTCCATACTGAACTTACCTTCTGCCATAGCTTCTCTATTATTATCTCTGTCTCTAACTCAGTTTCTGACTCTGTTTTTAACTTTTATTCTAAACAATGAACTAAAACTGCAAACTAATCTAATAACTCAGAAGTGGATGTGCCCCCTCCTCCCCCCATTAAAGGTCTTGTTGCTCTAAAGGTTTTTGCCTCTTCTTTTTTTTTCTGCATAAAAATACTTTTTTTTGTTATATTCTAGGATATATTCCAGTAGTATCCAATAAAACTAATATAATTTTTAAAAAGTTCGTTTTGTAGTTACATACAGAACCATAGTGAAGGATCATTTATAAGTCATAAATGCACGAGTTTTTTCAGAGAAATAAACGTGTGAAGGGCACATTTCTCAGCAGATGTGGTTTTTCTTTACTTATTTAGTATCTTTATTGTGTAATAGACTTTACGTTCTTACACACTTACAAACACTATAAGGATATTTAAAGGTGCACTGAATTCACATTTCCAACTAAATGATACACAAATGGTTAGAGGGCAAAGGGACCACCAGCTCGGTACTAATTTCATTCTGAAAGCTTTTTATTTATTTATTTATTTATTTATTTATTTATTTATTTATTTATTTATTTATTTTTTTTTACACATGATCTGATCAGACACCACGTGACCCCTCACGTAGGGTTTCAGTTTAACAAAGTTTTTTATTAGACGTTTCTATGATTAACGAGTTCCGTGCTGAAACCATGAGGTAGAAAGTAAAAACATTGTAGTTTGTTTGAGATTATTTAATAGACATGAAGCCGGAAGTGACGCACCTGCGGAGCACGCCGCCGAGCAGTGATGCATTGAGGCACTCGGGCGGTGAGAGTCTTCGCTGCACTTCTCCCACCGTCACCTTGTACTTGGAGGTGGAGCTCAGCAGTGACAGGCGGCCAGGAACCGAGCAGAACACCTCGTTCACGTTGACGGTGACGCCGCCGATCAGACCGTCTTTACTCATCATCAGAGACGTGACGCTCTTGTGCGGCATCGGGACTGGAGGATGGATGGAGGGGAGGGGAGGGGGGAACAAAAAAACAGGAAATTTAATCTAACATGCAAGAAATATCCTAACAATCACAACCAAATCATTATATATAAAGAAGTCTCCAAATATAAAATAATAAAATATATATTGTTATAAATATAGTTGTACACGTATTAATCTAAGGAGGGGTTGGACTCAGCGATATGAGAGGATGATGACGACGATGATTATGATGATGATGATGATGATGATCAGCCTTTCATATCGCCTATTCTAAGTCTAATAAATCTAAGTAAAGATTTAGATGATTATGATGATGAGGAGGAGGATGATTGTAAATCGATATCCTGTGATAAATTATAATACACTACACTGAATATATGTATTAAATCATTAGTATTTAAAATAATCATAAACTTACTGGGAACTTTGAACTTTTACAGTGTTGCGTTTTTATATATACTTAAAAAACGCTTATTTTTTGTGTGATTTTTATTTGTAAAACGGCATGTGATGCTGTGCTGTGTTGTGTTACACTGCGTTACGCGAACTTGTGTTACAGTTTGTTACACTGTGTTGCGTTACACGATACTAAGTGAAATTACACAGTGTTATGTTGTTACAATATGTTACATTTCGTTGTTTTTCATGTGAGCGTGGACTATGTTACATTGCATTCGATTCTATTGTGTTATTCTGTTTCGTTAGGTTACCTTGTGTTACATGAACGTGTATTTTTCCACGCCTTTTTATTTACAAAAGTCGCCTAGAAATGTAATCCATATCTGATTATAATAAATCATACTGCCTGTCTTCACATGTCCCGGATGGGTCCCTGATTCTGGAGGCTTTTTAAACGGTTATTTAATAGCATAATATCATCCGGTCTACTTGTCTATATATTTAGCAAGCGGTTTAAATGACATGGCCTACAGAGATTAGAAAAAGTCATCCTGTGAAATATAGGTTATCGGGTGGGGGGGCTTCTGGGGTCATAAAACACCCTGCCTAAATGACTTCATGGGATATGGGACACTTGGGACTGAGTGACATTTTAGGATTGAACTTAAAATTTCAGATGATCCTACTGAAAAACAATGGACCAGTGTAATTACAGCGTGAAGGTTAGTTAATAGCTGTCCATTATTGAATATGAACCTTCACATTTCACACGTGCCCCATCGAGTATTTCCATTTTCTGTAATTTGAATTTATTTTTTTTGCAGAAAATCGTAATAAACGTCTAGAAAAGTCAGTGAAAGTGTATTTTAACACTACTTTCAATTTCTCCTTTTCACAACGTGAACTCCCCGCACTCTAATTCAAGGTCTTAACATTCCGATCCATGCAGTCCTCTGCTTTTCTCTTTTCCTATTTAAAAATGTATTTCCACGTGATTTTTGTGGCCTGTTTTTTTTTTTCACGTTTAAGTGAAGAAAAAATGTTTTAAATTTTTTTGTCTTTTTGAAAGCTGTTTTTTTTTTCTATTTTTTGGTCCTTGTCTGATGTTTGTTTATTTAATTTTTAGGGTTTTCAAAATGTTTTTGAATTAAAACTCTAAACTCGTTTTGGTTCAGATCCTGCGCCAGACCCCACGCGCACTCTGCACAACTGCATAACCGGAAATGCAGCTTTTAAAGGTCAAAGGTCTGCTTTAGAGTCAAATACATTTATATAAAACACAACCTATTTATTTATTACTGCTGTTTTTTTTATCTTCATGCCAAGCGCCCGAGAGAGGACACAAAGTCTGTCTGCGTCTGTAATAACACAAAGGCAAGCGCGAGCCCTTTTCCGACCGGGTCACGGGTTCCGTCTGCAGCGCGCGCCGAGCAGATCCCTGCGTGTTATATATATATATATATATATATATATATATATATATATATATATATATATATATATATATATATATATATATATATATATATATATATGAGTGAGTAGAGTAAATTCTTTTACGAATGTTTCTGTTGCTGACGTTTGGTAAAAATGCGCCTAAATGACATGTTTGTTATCATTATAATCTAAAACATTTTCGATATCTCTTATTAATTTGGCGCTTTGTTCAGACAGGAAATACTGTTTAACGCTCCATTTCCAAACCCTGCGGCCAAAACCTGATGAAAATAAAAGCGAGGATTGAGTCTGGTGTTATTTTTGGAATTGAATCCAAGAAAAGTACATTTTTTTAAATTGAAACAATTACGCGACTGTTAGAAATCAATAGTAGTTTTTTTTTTTTATCCTAAATAAACATTTGATCTAAATTATAATAAAAAAAATCCCACACCAAAAAATCATCACTTCCGCCCGCGACTGATCTTTAACCCCAACCTTTAACCTAATTAGAATAATTTTAACTACATTAACTACATGGACCCTCCCCTCCTTTTCTTTTTACATTCAAACCTCTAATTATTGATTGTTGATTGACTCGCGCCGGCGTCAAATCGCCCCCCGGCCACGTTTTTTTCTTCCACTAACAACTACGCCCTTCGGTCATTTAGCGCGCGCGCTCAACGTCAAAATAAAAAAGCCCCGAACGTCTCATTATAACGTCGTTCTAAGACGGTGTCGATAGCGCGCGCCCGCGGATACACGAGCTCAGCGGGGATAACGCGCGCATATGTGTGCGCGTGTGAGAGTATGTATGTGTGCGCGTGTGAGAGTATGTAAGTGTGTGTGTGTCTGTGTGTGTCTGTGTGTGTGTGTGTGTGTGTGTGTGTGTGTGTGTGTGTGTGTGTGTGTGTGTGTGTGTGTGTGTGTGTGTGACAAAATGAGCTTTAAACGAGCTCGTGAGATCGGGAAATCTCCATCCATCACGACGGCCGCTGTTTAATATCCGTCCTCTGGGAGAGAGAGACAGAGAGAGTTAACTACATTACCGTCAAACGTCTCGAGCACCGGACATATTTTACCTCGAGCCCTGGGAGCGCGGGCTGAGCGTGAAAAGTACGGAAAATAAAAGCAACACAATCTATCTCTATAATAATAATAATAATAATAATAATAATAATAATAATAATAATAATAATAATAATAATAATAATGATAATAATGATAATTTTTTTTAATAATACGTTTTTTATAGACAGTGAAAAACGTCAATAAAAAGCTTTTTTTTTTTAAACACAGCTTTAAGTAGATATTGTTCAGATGTTATGTTTTTTTTTCTTGTGTTGTAGGAAATAAAAACAAATGATATTTGGGCATTTAGAAAAAATAGTGCATTAATAATAAATCCACTTTTATAATAATGAATCCACAAATTTTTTTATGTCATTATTATTATTATTATTATTATTATTATTATTATTATTATTATTATTATTATTATTATTATTGTAGCAGTAAAGGAAGTACACGAATGACCATGACTAACACTGACAGTCATTCTATAGCTTAGGGTTAATAAACAAATGTTGACAGAACATTAATGGGAATAAACAACAAACAGACTGGTGTATATTGGGAGCAAATAATAAAACTGTATGGAAGGTTGGAAAAAATGTCTGGAATAAACAAATACAAGTATTAATATTATTACTTCCCACGGTACCTTTTTTGATAACGGACTGATCCAGGATGTGCATACCACTGTTATTGGCGTCTTCTACAGCCTGTAACACACACACACACACACACACACACACACACACACACACACACACACACACACACACACACACACACACACGGTATAATCAGAAACTTTTTTCTTTGTTTCGTGTCGCTTGACATGAACGATGTTTCAGCTTCAGAGACTCCAAACCGAGCGGAAGTGAAATAAACAAAAACAAACGAAGAACATGAGGAAACATGAGGAAACACCACGTGAGTCTGATTTCCGACTCGCGCCCCAGAAACGTAACAAAACCCGACATTAATGTAGTGTTTTTGTTGTGTCAGAGTTTATTAGAAGAATTTAGCAGCTTAGACTGGAATCATGTGTGGAGCAGAAACCTTGAGTGTTCACACTCCTTCTTACACTGAGCATCGAGTTTGGACAAAACACAAATTCCGCTACAGCAGCAGATTTTAATGATCAGTTTGTTTTTGTAGGGAAATGTGTCTGGATTCGAAGATGAGTCTAAGAACAATCTCTGTATTTTAGTAGGTTTTATTCTATATGGGTTTTTTGTGATAAAATATGAAATGAAAGGGTCACACACACACACACACACACACACACACACACACACACACACACACACACACACACACACACACACACACACACACAAAACCTGCGGCACTCCAGAGCACACACTGATCAATCATCAATAATAAATCTCACGTGAGTTTCCGCAGTAAAATAACTAACACTAAAACCTGCTCATGGACAGTAATACTGACACACACACACACACACACACACACACACACACACACACACACACACACACACACACACACACACACACACAGGGCGTGTCGGGGGTTTAGTGAGCAATGCATTTATAATCATTACACAAATTAGAGACATGTATTATACAAATTGCATGGAGTTTTGAGATTGCCTCTGTGTTTGTGTGTGTGTGTGTGTATGTGTGCGTGTTCTGCAAATGTGCCCCGGGGTTAAATAAGAAACACACACACACACACACACACATACACACACATACACAAACACACAAACCACAGTAGGGCCTGCGTTTAAATAAATCACACCGACTTCAATATTTGTTTATGGTTTACACTTATAATTTGTCATTTCGCTTTAATCAGTTTTATGGGAATATAATGAGGATGAATGACATTCTAATGCAAAATAAATACTAATATGATTGATAATTATGCTTGAGAACTAGTGTGGGTAATATATATGGAAATTAAAGGCTACAAATAAATAAATAGCGAGGAGGAAAAAAACAACAACACGAGACTCACGTGCGTGTCGTCCATGCCGTGCGTGAGCCCGTGCAGAGACAAGCTGTCCGCTATCCCGGCCTCGAGGCTGTGCGGCGCCGAGTGCAGCAACACGTCCGGTCGGCGCACGGAGGAAGAGTAATCCCGGGTGCGCGGGTCGAGTCCGGAGAGCTGCGGCGGCAGCGAGGCCCGCGGTTGCGGCAGCAGGGACGCGCTCTCCCCGACGACCTCTTGCCGCTGGCGCGAGCCCCATGGGTGCTGCTGGTGCGGCTGGTGCAGCGCGTTCAGGGCGTAAGGGTCGTTTACATGTGAGTACGGGTCCTGGCTTTGCGGGTAAGGCAGCGGCTGGTACGGCGGCGGGAAGTACGGTGGCTGGAAATCCGAGGAAGGCGCGTGCGAGAGCGGCGGCGCGCTGGAGTACGGAGCCTGAGACACCGAGCCGAGCTGGGAGAGCCGCGAGCTGTGGCCCGGTACACCGTCATGGCGGTCCTTCAGACAATAAAAACACATACACACACACACACACACACACACACACACACACACACACACACACACACACACACACACACACACACACACACACACACACACACACGAATCATCAGTTTTAAAAACACACAAACATATACACATATAAACACACACACAGTGTTGCGCACATATACTAATATGAGGATGATGATTATTGTTATTTTTTATTTTTTTAATATTATTATTTTTATAACTAGTAATAATATGAAGAGATACTAAGAGACACAACACGCAGGTTTATCTATTTAATACAGAAGGTTCAAAATGTTTAAATTGATATATATATAATTATCATTAATGTAATTTCATTATAACAGTTTATATTCACAGTTCTGTACAATAGGGAACCAAAATAGTTTTGTCTACACAGAAACATCATAATTGGGGG
>NC_139602.1:5355249-5375249 GCF_946808225.1 Silurus aristotelis
CGCGCTCGCCGGCGCCTCACCTTACCTCATAGATGTCTTCGTACTTGACATTTTCCACGAGCTTCCACAGCATGTTCACGCGCTGCTCCCCGCACGGCGAGTGGATTCACGTGCAACTCACGGTCTCATCTCATCTCTCTCTCTCTCTCTCTCTCTCTCTCTCTCTCTCTCTCTCTCTCTGAGCGCATGCTTGAGTGCTCCGCCTGAACCCCACAAAACCTGCGCGTGAATCTCGGTACTTCCGCATTCCGCATTAACTCCAGATGACTGAATCGTGAATGCACCGAGACCAGAACCCTGGCACGAGAGTGAAAAGCTGAAGCGGAAGTTGACCTTCCTGTTGACTGGACATGAATCTGACCTAGCATTTAGCCTTCAGAAATGTAGCTCCCAATAGGGACCAGACTGTACCTTTGTGTTCGATCACATGGGTGCACCCTTTGGAACTTTCAGTACTAATACTATTGCACATAGAGTAAAACTTTGCAAATCAATTTGAAGGTGCAGAACGTTTCCATAAAGCATAATAGTAAAGCTGCATGAATGAATTGTCCTAGATTACCCATAAAATTATTATTATTATTATTATTATTATTATTATTATTATTATTATTATTATTATTATTATTATTACACTTCCTGTTTTGACCTTATAATACACCGAGATCGAGGTCAAGGTCACCTCTACTACTGAAAAACTTTACTACACACTTTTATTTTAAACCCTTTTTGCACATGCGCTTTTCAATTAACGCCCGTTCACATGAAAGCAGCATGAAGGTGCAGGTGCACAGCTGTTTCTAATAAAGTGGACGTACCTTTCTTGCGCGTGTACACTCGACATTTCTGTTTCTAACGTTCAAAGTTCAAAAATCCCCAAAAATCTTAATTTTTTTTAAATGTCCATGATACATATAGATATTTTTTATTAGAATGTTTATAGTATATACCTGTTGCGTATCATGCTATTTTATAAAAGCGATATTTGGGACAACTGATCGTGACAGTGCGAGGGGGAAAAATGTTAAGGAAACAGTGATGTAAATTTTTTGGTGTTTGGCGCCCCCTTGTGTCAGACTGATGAAACAACGGCATGCAACGAGTTGAATGTATTTCATTGTAAAGAGGATTTCAGTGACGTTAGTTTTTCGTTGTTGGAAATGTTATGAAAAGGTTCAATTCACATTAAATAAATTGTGCTAAATTTTAACCTTCCAACCAGTATTCAATGTCAGTAAATCAGCTATAACAAAGAAACATAAAACCTTTTTGAAATCTTGAGAATAATGTCAGAAAAAATAGGTTTTTTATAAAAATGGGACAGCACAATGCTTTGAACAAAACAATTTCTTTTATATTCTTAGTGTTCTAGTTTTTTTTATGAAACACCAAAGGACACGTAATGTTTTAGGGTGTTCTCCTTATGGGAGATCCTGTAACCAAATAGGGGTTTGTGACCTTCCAAGTCCAGGTATCTAAATAATTTTTGGTTCCTGATGTTCAGTTACATGAATTGAACAATCCTGAAGATGGTAGTGTAGTTAAAATGCTGGAGGTGTGGTAAACGGTACGAAAAATAAAAATAAAAATCTATATTTAACTAAAATGTTATATTCTGTGCATCAGTCTCCTTATCTTAAAATCTGTAAAATCTGTAAAATCTGTAAAATCTTATCTTAAAATCTGTAAAATCTGCAAATAAACATGAATTGAATTAAATTGAAAAGTAAAAAAGGATCAATAATAAACTTACAGCATTAATCAAGAGTCAAAGTAAAGAATGTATTTATAATTTATCATAACAATTTCCTTATCAGAAATGAACAGTTCAGACATTGACTTTTCTCAATCTGTATTAATGATTGATTATAAATATTTCATAAACTCAAACAGACCTTCTTACAAGTAAGCAAGGAAGATCAAGCAAACAAATGTATTAAACTTAAAGCTAACCTACTTTAACATGCTTTTTTAGATGTTCTTGGTAAAATTAGCATAATGGTTTTAGCCAGATTAAGCTCATTCTGAAACACTACTGTACATTTAAAAAACAGGTCCAGGGGCAGCAGCTTCTCAGCTGGTTAAAAAATATTCCATCCATGAATTCGTCTGAAGGAAAATAATTGGATTTGAACAGAACTGTGTACAGAATCATGTCTGTTTTTCTGAAGGATAATGCTCAGAGTAGGTGATGACACAAAGCAATATATTGAACATTGCAAATCAGAAATGTTTGAGCAGCACATTGAACTTGTTTCCCACTGAGACAAAATATTATCTCACTTTTTCACTGCACAACTTTAGTTTAGTTCCATGTTAAAATTTTTAACAGAGACCTGGCAACTCTGACTAGCACAGTTATTTGCAGTTTCATGCTAATCTGATTTGATATAAAAAAATAAATAAAGAATTCCAACATTCAGACCTGTGTGGGTTTTAGCTACATATTTCACAGGTGTTGACATGATCGCTTGTTTCAACAGGAAAAACAGAAGACGGCAGGAAGAGGAAGTGACAGGAAAAGTCATTTTATGCCACTATTATTACATTGTATTTGGTAGACTCCCTTCTTCAGAGCAATTTATCTAATTTCTATGATGGAGAACTTGAGGGTTAAAGTGATTTGTTCATGGGTGCAGCAATGGCAGCTTAGTTGTGCTGAGATTTAACTCACAACCTTGTGAATAGATGTCCAACTTCCTAAGCATTGATCTTTCACTTTCCTTTCGCGCTTCCTTTCACCTCCTATCACTTACCAACCTTTGTATTTATTTCCTGTCTTTTCTTTTACTTCCATGTCAACTTTTCTCCTTGTCTCTTCCTGTCATTTTCAGTTTTTTTTTCCTTTGTCTTTCTGTGGTTTCTCCTCTTTAGGTGCCACTTCCTGTCATTTCCAGTGCCTTCTTTATCTTCTTTTTCTTCTTCTTCTTCTTCTTCTTCTTCTTGTATCATTATTATTTATCTTCTGCTGCAAGCAGAAGAAAACAGTTGTTTTCTGTTTCTGTTTCTGTTCATGGTTGTCCAATAAATGTGGTCACTTAGGAGTCGAATTGAAAGGCAGTATCTCAGTAACATCTTTGTTCACTAAAAGAAACCATGGTCGTTATCATCATTATCATCATCATCATGATCATCTGAACAATTTCATTGAGGGTATGCAGCAAATATAATGGCAGCACCATCTACTGGTCAAAAGAAAAATTGCTATAAAATGTTTACTGCCAGCATGACATTACATTAATTTCTCTCCATGTTCAGGACAAACACATCATGAATGACTGATACAGTGATTTATAGATTAAGATAGAAGAGATAGTAGAACAGTAGGGAGAACCAAAGAGAGAACAAAAGATTGACAGCTCTTTTGCTTACCACATTTACCTAGTCACATTAATGCAGTTGAGCACTACGAACTTGGACCATTAGAAAAATTGTGCGTGTGTCCACTTTGTTGCGCCAAAATTATTTACCAGCACAGCACTCCCAGAGCTAGACAGATAGTATAAGGTATCCAGGAAAATCTCACCACCAGCCTCCAGTGATTGTGAGTAATACATTTCTGACTCAGTTTCATGCCACTGTTGTATATGAGGACTCATTCAACTTAAAGAATCAGTGATGAATGTTTTAACAGTCCTGCTGCTCCACATATAGAGCCAAACACACACACACACACACACACACACACACACACACACACACACACACACACACACACGCGCACACACACACGTGCACACACACACACATACACACACACACACACACACACACACACACACACACACACACACACACACACACACACACACACACACACACACACACACACACACACACACACACACGCACATTCCGCATGTCTAGAGGCCATGACAGATGTCCTAACAGTTTGAGAGAATGGAGGCACATTCTGCACAGAAGGCTTTGATTTGAATTTAGAATTCAGCATACACACGCTCACACACACACACATGCACATATACAAACACACACACACACACACACACACATGCACACATGCACACACACACACACACACACACACACACACACACACACACACACACACACACACACGCACACACACACGCACACACACACACACACATGCATCCAGTGTTGCCAACTGTTTTCATGGAAAGTACCCAATACATGCATAAAAATTAGCTAAAAGTCTTAAGATGATGATGATGATGTCACAGAGAAATTTGGGAACATTAGGAACAATGGTGATCAGGGATTAGTTACTGGGAACAATGTTAATCAGTGACTGGTCATCCTGAAGGATGGTGATCAGTGATTAGTCACTGGAAACAATGATGATCAGTGATTGGTCATTGGGAACAATGTTAATAAATGTTTGGCCATGGGGGACCAATGGTAATCAATGATTGATAATCATGAACAGTAATGATCAGTAAGTCGTTTTTGGTACCTTGCTCTCTGAGGTTATATAATAAGCAGTTTTGATGTCAGATGGAGTGCAGTATCGAGCACAGAACAGTTACTAATATATTGCCAAAAAGTCACTCTGTTATCTACTAATGCATTTTGACAGTGAAGATTTCCCCAATGCTAGCAATTTGTCCACAGATATTTCTCATATCAATTAAATTACAAGTGAATGAAATACATTAGAAAAAAATTGACTTAATTCAATTAAATAGCATGATTTCAAATACTTTATCTTTTAGCAGGAAAAGGCTCTGGATATAATACTGCAGTGTTTTATGATGCCACTCAGAAGAGGTGCCATCACAAGTCAAGATTTCTTCCTCATGTAATTTCAGGAGTTTTTCCTCACTGCTGTATGCTCGGACTTTGGTTTAGGCTCTGGCTCAGGATCTAAATCTTTGTTGAAACTGTGTTTATGACATAAGTGTAGTTTGCAAGCTGCTATATAAATTGTAATGTGTTCAAGCAAATTATTCCTCAAGTATTTTACAATACATGGATCAAACCGTGTACTTGATCCAAACAATGAACTCTTCATGATGCTAAAGGGATAGTGAACGTTCATTCAGACATCTGCAGGAGGGCTTGTTTCAGTGTCATATTTATGTGTCAATTCATGTACCACCAGATGGCGGATGAGTAACATGATAAACAAAAACCATCGCTATGAGGCGCTACTGAAACACTTTCACTGCTTTTTGAATTTCTGTTCTCGACACAAATTATTAATCTGTGATGACTATAAACAAAACCTGGCTTTAAATGACATGAATATTTTCAATTGAACTATACAGCTAAGGACAATTTCGTTGATAAAGAGTACCAGAGAAATGGTTATTAGCTGCATAGCTGCATACTATTGTAGAATATTTACTACAAATGTTTGATCCAATTACGTTAAAATTAAACTAATTTCTTATTAACATCTGGCTACAAAAGTCAAATATTTACTTAGTAAAATATCTAACACAAATATACAAATCTGAAGATAAATCAAAGATCGATACTGTTTGCTTAAATTGTTAGCTTATCTGAGCATTTTTATACTGGCTAGCTGTACTGAGCTATGCTGTATTGTCACTTGGTAGTATGACCACTAGAGGGTCTTAGTTCAAGTAACTTGAAAAGATCATCCATCCATCCATCCATCCATCCATCCATCTATCTATCTATCTATCTATCTATCTATCTATCTATCTATCTATCTATCTATCTATCTATCTATCTATCTATCTATCTATCTATCTATCTATCTATCTATCTATCTATCTATCTATCAGTGTTGGGCAGTAACGCGTTACCGGTTTTACAGTAACTAATACTGTAACGCGTCACTTTTAAAAATAAAGTAACTCCGTTACCGTTACTGTATGGTACGTTACCCAGGGCCGCTGGAAGTAATTTTGAACAGGGGGTGCTGTGAAATTTTTATTTATTTATTTTTTTTTAACAAAAAAACCTATGAGCCTATGGGCCTATTTAGAATACATTTAAAAAAATAACATAGGGCTGTGACGATGGCACTTTTTTTTTTAGCACCGTGGTGGTAGTGGACCAAATACCGGCGGTGTTGCGGTGGTTGGGGGGTTGTTTTGAAATAATAATAAAAAAAACAAAACAAAGAAACAACACACTAAAGCCTGTAAAGCATTGAAATAAATATCAGTAAATACTGGTAACTTACATAATATAATAAAGTTGAATCCATTTAAAAAAAAAAAAAAACAGTTTTATATTTCCACACAAAGACGCGTTATAGCCTACCGCTCTGCGCTTTGAGAGGGATGTGAAACACGAGCAGGAAAGAGACCACGATCTCTTTTTCTGATATCTTCATGTTGTAAAAGGTACGAAGAGCTAATTTTATCTTCCACAAGGGCAAGGCATTTAGGCTATGTTTGCGCGCTGCCAGAGAAAGCCAAACTAAAATCACCCGCACGTGGGAAACGCGCTTTACAAATGAACTTGAAAAATCAATATAATTAAAATAATCAAAATAATAAAATTAAAATCCAAAATACACTTAATAGCCTACGTGTGTCAAAATCATTTCCTAAAATATTCATAAGGAATTTATAAATTGTGCAAAATATTTTTAATAGGCCTACATTTTTTAAAAATCTCTCTCTCGCCAATAGGGGGTGCTGCAGCACCCCCACTTCCTGCGGCCATGGCGTTACCCGTTACTTTTTTAAATGAATTAATAGAATTTTAGAATTGTAGTAGAATATTTAGAAGTGTAGAATATAGCCTAACCTGCTTACAGCAGCGTCGCATTGTAGGATTGGTGGATGAACCACTGTTAACACGAAGAAGACGCGATGTGGGCGTGTCTCCGTTTATTCAGGTCTTCTTCTTCTTCTTTCGGCTGCTCCCATTAGGGGTCGCCACAGCGGATCATCCGTCTCCATACCACCCTGTCCTCTACATCTGCCTCTTTCACACCAACTACCTGCATGTCTTCCCTCACCACATCCATGAACCTCCTCCTTGGCCTTCCTCTTTTCCTCCTACCTGGTGGCTCCATCCTCAGCATTCTTCTACCAATATAATTCATGTCCCTCCTTTGCACATGTCCAAACCATCTTAATCTCGCCTCCATCACCTTGTCACCAAAACATCATACATGCGCTGTCCCTCTAATAAACTCATTTCTAATCTTGTCCATCCTCGTCACTCCCAACGAAAACCTTAACATCTTCAGCTCTGCCACCTCCAGCTCCATCTCCTGTCTTTTACTCAATGCCACTGTCTCTAATCCATACAACATCGCAGGTCTCACCACAGTCCTATAAACTTTCCCTTTCATTCTTGCAGATACCCTACTATCACAAATCACTCCTGTCATTCTTCTCCACCCACTCCACCCTGCCTGCACTCTTTTCTTTACTTCCCTAATACACTCTCCATTACTTTGCACTGTTGACCCCAGGTACCTGAACTCCTCCACCTTTTCCAGCTCTTCTCCCTGCAACCGCATCACTCTACTGCCCTTCCTCTCATTCACACACATGTACTCTGTCTTACTCCTACTGACTCTCATTCCCCTTCTCTCCAACGCATATCTCCACCTCTCCAGGCTCTTCTCAACCTGCTCCCTACTCTCACCACATATGACAATATCATCCGCAAACATCATAGTCCAGGGAGACTCCTGTCTGACCTCGTCCGTCAACCTGTCCATCACCACTGCAAACAGGAAAGGGCTCAGGGCCGATCTTTGATGCAGTCCAACCTTCACCCTGAACCAGTCTGTTGTACCTACTGCACACTTCACTGCCGTCACACTGTCCTCATACATGTCCTGCACCACCCTCACATACTTCTCTGACACACCTGACTTCCTCATACAATACCACAACTCCTCTCTCGGCACTCTGTCGTACGCTTTCTCTAAATCCACAAATACACAATGCAATTCCTTCTGTCCTTCTCTATACTTCTCCATCAACATCCTCAAAGCAAATAAGGCATCTGTGGAGCTCTTCCTTGGCATGAAACCATACTGTTGCTCACAGATTGTCACCTCTTCTCTCAGCCTGGCTTCCACTACTCTTTCCCATAACTTCATGGTGTGACTGATCAACTTAATTCCCCTGTAGTTACTGCAAGACTGCACATCTCCTTTATGCTTAAAGATCGGTACCAGCACACTTCTTCTTCATTCCTCAGGCATCTTCTCACCTTCCAAAATCCTGTTAAACAACCTGGTCAAAAACTCCACTGCCATCTCTCCTAAACATCTCCACGCTTCTACCGGTATGTCATCTGGTCCAACCGACTTTCCACTCTTCATCCTCTTAATCGCTGCTCTCACTTCCTCCTTACTAATCCTATCTACATCCTGCTTCACCAACTCCACATCGTCCAACCTTCTCTCTCTCTGATTTTCCTCATTCACCAGCTGCTCAAAATACTTCCTCCACCTTCTCAACACACTCTCCTCACTAGTCAAGACATTTCCCTCTCCATCCTTTACTGCTCTAACTTGCAGTACATCCTTCCCAGCTCAGTCCCTCTGCCTGGCCAATCGGTATAAATCCTTTTCTCCTTCCTTAGTGTCCAACCTCTCATACAGCTCCTCATATGCCTTTTCCTTGGCTTTCACCACATCCCTCTTTACCTGCTGCTGCATCTCCTTGTACTCCTGCCTACTTTGCTCATCACTCTGTCTATCCCACTTCTGTTTTGCCAATCTCTTTCTCGTTATGCTTTCCTGCACTTCCTCATTCCACCACCACGTCTCCTTGTCTTGCTTTTTATTTCCAGATGTCACACCAAGTACTTTTCTAGCTGCCTCCCTCATCACTCCTGCAGTAGTTGCCAAATCATCCAACACCTCTTCAACACCACCAGCCATTAGGGGGGCACAAGCCAGTGTACTCTTAGTGCCGGTCCCAAGCCCGGGTAAATGGGGAGGGTTGCGTTAGGAAGGGCATCCAGCATAAAACATGTGCCAAATCAAATATGCGGATCACAAATGAGAATTTCATACCGGATCGGTCGAGGCCCGGGTTAACAACGACCGCCACAGGTATCGTTAGCCGACAGGGTACCGGTGGAAATTGGGCTACTGTTGGCCGAAGGAGGAGAAGGAGAGGAGGAAGGCGTCTACAGAGACGGCAGGAAAAGGAGCAGTGTAGGAGAGTAGAGGTTCGGGTTGGTACTTTAAATGTTGGTACTATGACGGGTAAAGGGAGAGAGATAGCTGATATGATGGAGAGGAGAAAGGTAGATGTGTTGTGTGTTCAGGAGACCAAGTGGAAAGGGAGTAAGGCCAGGAACATTGGAGGTGGGTTTAAACTGTTTTATCATGGTGTGGATGGGAAGAGAAATGGTGTAGGGGTGATTCTGAAGGAAGCGTACAGTAAGAGTGTAGTGGAGGTGAAGAGAGTTTCTGATAGGGTGATGATCGTGAAGGTGGAAGTTGAAGGGATGATGATAAATGTCATCAGTGCCTATGCTCCACAAGTTGGCTGTGAGATGGAGGAGAAAGAAAGATTCTGGAGTGAATTAGATGAAGTGGTAGATGGTGTACCTAGGAAAGAACGATTGGTGATTGGGGCAGACTTTAATGGGCATGTAGGTGAAGGGAACAGAGGTGATGAGGAGGTGATGGGTAGGTATGGTTTTAAGGAGAGGAATGTGGAAGGGCAGATGGTGGTAGATTTTGCTAAAAGGATGGAAATGGCAGTGGTGAACACGTATTTTAAGAAGAAGGAGGATCATAGGGTGACGTATAAGAGTGGAGGAAGGTGCACACAGGTGGATTATCTTCTGTGTAGGAGATGCAACCTGAAGGAGATTGGAGACTGTAAGGTGTTGGCGGGGGACAGTGTAGCTAGACAGCATCGGATGGTGGTCTGTAGGATGGTTTTGGAGGCGAAGAAGAAGAGGAGGAAAGTAAGGTTTGAAAGAAGAATAAGATGGTGGAAACTGAAGGAGGAAGAGTGTAGTGTGAGGTTCAGGGAAGAGGTCAGACAGGGGCTTGGTGGTGGTGAAGAGGTGCCGGATGATTGGGCAACTACTGCAGGAGTGATGAGGGAGGCAGCTAGAAAAGTACTTGGTGTGACATCTGGAAATAGAAAGCAAGACAAGGAGACGTGGTGGTGGAATGAGGAAGTGCAGGAGAGCATTAGGGGAAAGAGATTGGCAAAACAGAAGTGGGATCGACAGAGTGATGAGAAGAGTAGGCAGGAGTACAAGGAGATGCGGCAGCAGGTTAAAAGGGATGTGGCGAAAGCCAAGGAAAATGCATATGAGGAACTGTATAAGAGGTTGGACACTAAGGAAGGAGAAAAGGATTTATACCGATTGGCCAGGCAGAGGGACCGAGCTGGGAAGGATGTACTGCAAGTTAGAGCAATAAAGGATGGAGAGGGAAATGTGTTGACTAGTGAGGAGAGTGTGTTGAGAAGATGGAGGGAGTATTTTGAGCAGCTGATGAATGAGGAAAATCAGAGAGAGAGAAGGTTGGAGGATGTGGAGTTGGTGAAGCAGGATGTAGATAGGATTAGTAAGGAGGAAGTGAGAGCAGCGATTAAGAGGATGAAGAATGGAAAGTCGGTTGGACCAGATGACATACCGGTAGAAGCGTGGAGATGTTTAGGAGAGATGGCAGTGGAGTTTTTAACCAGATTGTTTAACAGGATTTTGGAAGGGGAGAGGATGCCTGAGGAATGGAGAAGGAGTGTGCTGGTACCGATCTTTAAGCATAAGGGAGATGTGCAGACCTGCAGTAACTACAGGGGAATTAAGTTGATCAGTCACACCATGAAGTTATGGGAAAGAGTAGTGGAAGCCAGGCTGAGAGAAGAGGTGACCATCTGTGAGCAACAGTATGGTTTCATGCCGAGGAAGAGCTCCACAGATGCCTTATTTGCTTTGAGGATGTTGATGGAGAAGTATAGAGAAGGACAGAAGGAGCTGCATTGTGTATTTGTGGATTTAGAGAAAGCGTACGACAGGGTGCCGAGAGAGGAGTTGTGGTATTGTATGAGGAAGTCAGGTGTGTCAGAGAAGTATGTGAGGGTGGTGCAGGACATGTATGAGGACAGTGTGACGGCAGTAAAGTGTGCAGTAGGTACGACAGACTGGTTCAGGGTGAAGGTTGGACTGCATCAAGGATCGGCCCTGAGCCCTTTCCTGTTTGCAGTGGTGATGGACAGGTTGACGGACGAGGTCAGACAGGAGTCTCCCTGGACTATGATGTTTGCAGATGATATTGTGATTTGTGGTGAGAGTAGAGAGCAGGTTGAGAAGAGCCTGGAGAGGTGGAGATATGCGCTGGAGAGAAGGGGAATGAAAGTCAGTAGGAGTAAGACAGAGTACATGTGTGTGAATGAGAGGGAGGGCAGTGGAGTGATGCGGTTGCAGGGAGAAGAGGTGGAGAAGGTGGAGGAGTTCAGGTACCTGGGGTCAACAGTGCAAAGTAATGGAGAGTGTGTTAGGGAAGTAAAGAAAAGAGTGCAGGCAGGGTGGAGTGGGTGGAGAAGAGTGACAGGAGTGATTTGTGATAGAAGAGTATCTGCAAGAATGAAAGGGAAAGTTTATAGGACTGTGGTGAGACCTGCGATGTTGTATGGATTAGAGACAGTGGCATTGAGTAAAAAACAAGAGGTGGAGCTGGAGGTAGCAGAGCTGAAGATGTTGAGGTTTTCGTTGGGAGTGACGAGGATGGACAAGATTAGAAATGAGTTTATTAGAGGGACAGCACATGTAGGATGTTTTGGTGACAAGGTGAGAGAGGCGAGATTGAGATGGTTTGGACATGTGCAGAGAAGGGACATGAATTATATTGGTAGAAAAATGCTGAAGATGGAGCCACCAGGTAGGAGGAAAAGAGGAAGGCCAAGGAGGAGGTTCATGGATGTGGTGAGGGAAGACATGCAGGTAGTTGGTGTAAAAGAGGCAGATATAGAGGACAGGGTGGTATGGAGACGGATGATCCGCTGTGGCGACCCCTAATGGGAGCAGCCGAAAGAAGAAGAAGAAGTTGAGTATAAAGACAAAAACTTTTAAGTCAAATGTAAGCTGTGTCTTTCCGGTTCGAAGCTCATATCTACTCCGATAAACAGCAACTCCAATCTGTTGAAGCTCCTTCAGGACCTCCATGCCTGAGGAGCTAGTAGCTAGAAGCTAACCCGGTGTTCTGTTCTACATTGTTGATAGTTTTCATACTTCAGCTGTGAAAGTACCATTTTTAAGAGCTCAACACAACAGCAGAAGCCACTTTAGTTTTTGATTGTGAATATATAATTCAGCTTGTTTTGTTAATTATTTCAGAAATCCTTGTGATATATTCAGTTTGTGCAGGTCTGACTTTAATAAAATAGTGTTTAAAAATTACTTTGTGTTTAAGTCAGTTTTGTGTTTGTATAACGCATAAAAGGGCATTAATGGGAACATTAAAGAAGGTTCTTTAAAAAAGTAACTAAAAAGTTACTTTTAACAGTAACGCATTACTTTTTGGTGTAAGTAATCAACAAAGTAACGGATTTACTTTTTGAATGAAGTAACGAGTAACTGTAACTAGTTACTATTTTTTAGTAACGAGCACAACACTGCTATCTATCTATCTATCTATCTATCTATCTATCTATCTATCTATCTATCTATCTATCTATCTATCTATCTATCTATCTATCTATCTATCTATCTATCTATCTATCATGGCCATCTATGAGCTCATGTATGTGGAAGATGGCAGATATCATTTTCATCAGGCTGTCAATCTATGGTATTCATTTAAATCAAATTAAATAAAACAACACAATCATACAAATATTTAGATATTATGAAATTGATATTCCAAACTGAAATTTGCTCAAATGCATATTGACAAGCTACATTGTTTGTCAGAGAATGTTCTTTGGGCAAGGCTGAAGCTTTTTGAAAAGCCATATCAGTTGAATGTTCACAGATGAAGATCACAATACTAACCCTAAAACATGGAGGAGGTTTTATTATGTTTTAGGTCTGCTTAGCATAGAGACCCTTGAATATCAGAATTGAGACAGAGACTGATCATCAGAAACGTCAGTCTCAGTCACAGCTGGGTCCTCCAACAGGACTTAATTCAATTCAATTCAATTCAATTCAATTCAATTCAATTCAATTCAATTCAATTCATTTTTATTTGTTTTGCGCCTCTAACAATGAACATTGTCTCAAAGCAGCTTTACACAGATGATGTGGTGATAAAAATGAATATGTTCTTTATAAGTAAGTTTGTCCCTGATGAGTGAGCCGGTGGCGACTGTAGTGAAGGAAAAACTCCCCGAGATAGCATAAGGAAGAAACCTTGACAGGAACCAGACTCAAGAGGGAACCCAACCTCATCTGGGTTGCACCGAATGTCCATTTATAGCAGATATACGATGTTGCGGGGTACAGTGATGATGATCAGAAGCGAAATGTAGTCCTGAGTCAGTGTAGGAGACTGTTGAAATCAACTACAATCCAATCCATCCTCAAAGCTCCCGTTCTTACTCCGGAATTTCATGGAACCACCCAAGGTGTTGATAAGAAACCGTCCCAAGTGGCCTCCAGTTGAAGAAAACACTATCCAGAGGCAGGCCTGGACGAAGTGGGAAGATCACGGAGGGAAGAGGGGCAGGAACAGTGGTCACTGAAAAATGTAACAAAAATTTGGGTTAAGGGTTCTATAATTTTTCTTTATGCCATTTAAATTTTTTTATTATTCAAAATTGACCTGTACAATGGAGAATAGGAGAGATTTTCGCAAACTGCGTCGCCCCCCCACAGTCAAACATGCAGGTGGACACTTAATGGTTTGATAAACATGGAAATTGAAGCCTAATACTGAACTGACATGGTTACCATTCCATAATTCAACACCATGCAATTTTGCCTGGACTGAGGATAATTGAAACCGACTTTACCATACAACAAGACGTTGATTCAAAGCATACCTGCAATCTCTGTAAGTGTTTAATTAGAGAGCAAACATTCAGCTGGAATGTTATCTATCATGGAATGGTCTGCGCAGTCACTGCAACTAAATCCTATTGAACTGCTCTGGGATGAACTGGATTGCAAGAAAGAAATCTCCAACTCTTTAAGAACATCTTTGGCAAGTTTTACAAAAGGCATTTCAAAGTATTTCAGCGAAATGTTTAGAGAAATGAACTGTCCGGATGCCAAAAACGGGTCAAAGATTTAATTCATGCTAAGGGAAGATTTTCAAATGAACGTAAAAGTAGAAAATCTGTACATTTATTTATTTGTTTGGTAAAAGCAAATCATAGCATTTAATGTCTTAGTTTGTTGCATAGAAACAAAAGGAACATGCATGTGTATCTTAAAAATCATAAAAGACTAGATTTATCCAAACTTTTAACAGGGACTGTATATATAATACTACAAGTATTGCAAGTTTCTCTTAAACTCTCATTTATTAACAGTACTGTTTTTTATTGTAATAAATAACACAGGACTTGTAAATCAGATGTTTCGCAAAATCGTTAAAAACAAACAAATATATAACTAAATCGAATGTTCCATGGTTTATTGTTTATTATTTGATAAATGTGTAAAGCAGCATGGGTCAGAGTGTTCAAACAATAAAAAGTGGGCTTTCTAGTGAAGGTTTTCTACAAAACATTGCTCAGAGGTCACACAGTCTTAAAACCAACACCTGAACCAATCTACCGGGATGAGTTTTCTTGAATATCTAAACATGATGTGATGTGATGTAATGCCAGAGGTGGCAAAAGTACACACATCCTTCACTCAAGTAGATAGTCATGTTTTAAAATACCCTGGTAAATGTTAAAGTACTGATTGCACTTTTTCACTCAAGTTAAAGTAAAGAAGTTTGGGCTCTGACATGTAATTAAGTAAAAAGTAGTCATTACTGCTACTTGTTGTTAGTGTCACGCTGGTAACTGGACCACATCATATTAATATATTAATTTCAAAACTATTTAAAATTTTGTTACCTAATAAATGTATCCAGTCTAAAAATCCAACATATATAACACAAGTAGAAAAAAGATTATGGTGATCAGGAATGTCTCATTTCTGTCATGTTTACATCCATGTTAACCCCAGACTTCTTGTTGCCTGCTGCCATGCTCGTTGTTAGCTTTATAGGCTAGCCTACCCCTGTCGAGGAAATGATACACCAGCGGTAGGTTGAAAAAGCTGATTAATGACAAGAAACAGGTTGATGGGCTGAAAACGGTGTGCAATGAGAACAAAAAATATTGATGAAGTTACCAAATAGATTAAAACTAAAGTAAAGAGTCTGGTTTGAAAATGTAAGAAGTAGAAATTTTTAATATTTGTGTAAAAAATTTAATGAGTAAAAAATAAATAGTGAAATAAAGTACTCATACAAGAAAAATCTACTTAAGTACAGTAACGAAGTATTTGTACTGCATTACTTCTCATTTCTGGTACCAGCATAACAACATGCAGCTGGTTTCTGACAGGATCATAAAAGCACTCTAATATCTCCCACTACAAATTGCCTAATATTTATTTGAAAAAATGTGTATTGTGCAGAAGAAATCCAGGTGCATTTGTTGTATATTAGTTGAATACAAATTAATTGCTTCATGCAAATGATTAGGCTCCTGAGGTACCAGTGTTCCTGTCCCTTTCTTCTTTCCAGAACTGCTTGATTCATCCGGATGCCCTACCTCCTGATAAAGTTCTTTTCATTTGGAGACCACTCGCTGCCAAAGATCGTTCCACATAAACAGTCTAAAGATTCATGAGTTTTTTGTGGAGGGTTAAACTCAAGATCTATGGAAATAGATTTAGACTATGATTAATGTGTTTACTGTTCCAGGTGATTGTAGTCCTGAACCATTGTGGCAGACTGTTTACACAGTTTACTGTTTACTTCAATTACCTGGAACAGTTTCCCACATTCCATTCTCCATCAGTGAACAGTTGATAACCTCTACAATAATAATGAACTATAATAAATGGACATTGGACATGGACATCCCACATGGGGATGGGTTCCCTTTTGAGTCTGGTTCCTCTTAAGGTTTCGTTCATTTGGCCACTAGCTTGCTCATTAAAGATAAACCATAAACCTAGAGATAAACTTACAGACATATTTATACATTTGAATGGTTTATTTGTCATTTAGAAAGAAGTTCTAAATATTGACATATAATATGTTTAGGATATATATTTAAATGTTATGATGAATCAATATGTGACATTCAGGATGTGAACTTCCCCATACTAATGCTATGTTCACACATTACGTTCACAATCATTTTTTGTAAACTTAATGTTAATAAATAAATGGACATTTCATGGATGGGTTCCCTCTTCAGTGTAGTTCCTCTCAAGGTTTCTTCCTTACCCCATCTAAAGGAGTTTTTACTTGCCACAGTCACCCCCGTTTTGCTCATTAGGGACAAACCTACACTTATAAAGAACATCTTATACATTCTTTCTTATCATATTATCTGTGTAAAGCTGCTTTGAGACAATGCCCATTATTAAACGTTATACAAATAAAATTTTATAAAATACAAATTTTATTAAATTAATTGAATTGAATTATTTTATTGCTGCAAGTCACTAGTTGCTGTGCTACAATGTGAAGCCACCAGTAAGCTTTCCTACTACTGGCTGCCACGGTCAACTTTCTCATTGGGTGGTGCAGCTTGCATTCCAATTTGACAAAAAGATCAAGAGATCATATTTGCATAAAGTTTAACTTTTCTTAACATCGCTGGACACGCCCAAACTTTTCACTAATAGTCATGTTTGCCAATGTTACCAGGAGTTGGAGTTTCATTGAAAATGAATGGCTTTTGGTTGTTAGTTGCTGCGAGTGTCTGTATGTGGGAATGTAGCTTTAAACATCAAACCTGGAAATAAAGCTGGAAATTGAGACAAAAATCTTTCTGTGTTCTGTCTAACTGTAGCTTTGTGGATTGTTTTTATGTTTGTACTATTTGTACATGTTTAAATATGTTCATGATGAAGCTTTGCTCTTTACAGACAGCTATTTGTGAATTCAAAAAAACTGACAAACGGTGATTAAATGACACTGAACTGATCTTGCTCTAGCTGCTTCATCAAGAAAAAAAAACTCTTTTCCAGATCAACACACATGTTTAATATAAGACTTTGAGCAATATGCTTTATTGGACATGTAAGGATATTTCATATATGTAGCTCAAAACCTGCAAGAAAAGTCGTCGTTTTATACGTTTATATATATATATATAACTCTTTACAAATGCAGCTGAGATGTGGTGAAGATCTGCAGTGTCAGTGAGGGCTTCAAACAGTGTACAAACTTTAACATGCACAATAAATATACAGTTTCCGACGGCAACCACAAGCGGCACTCCGGTTCATTTACAGCTCTCACACAACCCGAAATGACGCCTTGAAATGTGTGTCTGCTCAGCTACCTGTACAGGGACAAGCTCCAAACCAAAGAACTTATTCGACGGGGAAATAGTTATAAAGACACGTCATTAAATAATCAGGTAATAAATTATTTGCCAAACTTCAAAATTAAAAGAGAAAAAGCTCGCCCTGTTTGAGCCAAGCTCTTATTAAGACCCCGCCGATTATCTGAGCTCAAATTAGGAAGTGAGTCAGCAGCAAATTCCTACTTTTGCCAAAATACCAGAGGAGAAAAAGAAAGGGAAAGAAGTGGAGTCATTCAGTTTTCTCCATTTTCCCGTCTTTCAATGGCGTCTCGTTGGTTTTTCGTAGTGCTATCTTTTCGGAGTTGGAGTTGATTTGACTGCCATCAGGTGTTCCTGTGCTCTTGTTGGCTGAGTGTTTCTCAAGGTAGTTCAACATTTCACTGAGGATCGTCTGGAAGGTGCTGAGAGCAGCGCAGATTGCCGGCGTGCCAAAACCGTGTGTGATCAAACTGTGAACACCCAAAATATGACACAGTTTAAACAATAATAACAATTAGAATTATAATAAGAATTTACATAAAAACAATAAAAGCAGTAACAATGAAATACATTTTAAATGCTTTTTATCAGGGATCTATCTATCTATTTATCTATCTATCTATCTATCTATCTATCTATCTATCTATCTATCTATCTATCTATCTATCTATCTATCTATCTATCTATCCATCTATCCATCCATCTATCTATCTATCTATCTATCTATCTATCTATCTATCTATCTATCTATCTATCTATCTATCTATCTATCTATCTATCTATCTATCTATCTATCTATCTATCTATCTATCTTATCTAGCTAGAGATAAGTAAAAAAAATGACTAAATGATGATTATTATTATATTTTGTTTACTGTGATCATATAGGGGAATTAATTTGACTATATTTTCATTCACAAAGATGTCAATCAAATGGGAGGTAAATTATTAAAAAAATCTGTAAATAAGACCTTC
This sequence comes from Silurus aristotelis, assembly GCF_946808225.1. NCBI lineage: Eukaryota > Metazoa > Chordata > Actinopteri > Siluriformes > Siluridae > Silurus > Silurus aristotelis. The sequence goes on from NC_139602.1 coordinate 5,373,603, forward strand.
AGGTTGATTTTTAAATAAATAAGTAGAATTTTAACCCTGTGTATTTTTCACTGCGCTGTTAATAATTTCAATGTGCTTTTTCTGGCCAAAGTGTCCTGTAAAATAGTGTTCTAGTGTGTGTGTGTGTGTGTGTGTGTGTGTGTGTGTGTGTGTGTTCACCTTTATTGAAGCTACTTTTATTTAAAAAGCATGTGTGATATTTTATCATACTGAATGATATTTATATTTTATCATCCTGATAATAGAAAAATGGAAAACGTCTTCCCCCCAAATTTCTGTCTCCCTCCACTAGTTCCTCAACTTTATAAAGTACCTCAGTGAACAATGAACATGAAAATACAATAAACTATAAAAGGAACAAAAATGGAAATGAAATAATACAGGAAAACTTGGATTTACAGAAAATTTGTAACATATATTTGGGGTCAAAAGGTTGGAGAACCCATGCTTTATGGTTTGACTGAGAAATGTACAATCACACAAATTATCAGCAACTATTTTTTTTTTGCCCGCCTGATATTCTATAAAAAATAAAATAAATAAATAAAAAAATAATATAAAATAATAATTAGTAGTGTGTGTGTGTGTGTGTGTGTGTGTGTGTGTGTGTGTGTGTGTGTGTGTGTGTGTGTGTTCGCATATTAGTACCTAAAATGTGTTAGATGTCTCTGAATATCTAAGTCCAGGATTGGTGTCGGTCTTGAAGAACCCAACGGAGAGCGATCTTGACTTAACAAATCTTGAAATTCTTTACAAATCTGCCTACACGCACACACACATACACACATACACCCACACCCACACACACACACACACACACACACACACACACACACACACACAAAGAAGACAAATCCTTAAGTATACACATTTTAGACAGCGAAAAATAATCAAAGTCTTTTGAATGCTGATGTTTTTTCTCACAATTATCTTAAGTATCTATATTCTCTACAATGTACTATAATATACAGGAAACTATTTAACAAAAGTGCTGATGTAATGTTACTTGTTAATAATTACTTACTTGTTACTTGTTACTTATAATGTCTGTTTATTGTTTACCTGTACTTTATATTCCACATAATATATTTTATATATTTTAAATATTATATATTTTCTTTCTTTCTTTCTTTCTTTCTTTCTTTCTTTCTTTCTTTCTTTCTTTCTTTCTTTCTTTCTTTCTTTCTTTCTTTCTTTCTTAACAATATTTATTTTTTGCATATAGTATATTTGGTCACATTTTTATCATTATTTAAAACCATCTGCCATACCTAAACGTGCCCCTGAACTGGTTGTTACTAAATTACTAGTAAATAAATAAACATTAATGACATTGCTGCTCTTTTTTTTCCATTTTTTTTTACATGATATTTATACATTATATTTAAAGTTTAATAATTGCATCCGGTTACTTACTTGGTGGCCAGCACCATTTTCTTGCGGGCATTCTGCTCTTTAGGTTCTGTGTGTTGCCGTGCCAGATGTTCGCCCACAGCTTTAGTGGGAAACTCTGTCTCGCAGGTGTAGCCGAAATCCCTTGCCAGATGTAGCGCTTCACCTGTATGCAGAAGAAAAAGAATGTTGAATAATAATAATATCTATCTATCTATCTATCTATCTATCTATCTATCTATCTATCTATCTATC
>NC_139602.1:5390249-5435249 GCF_946808225.1 Silurus aristotelis
GAATAGAGAAAATGATTGACGGATTTAAATGTAAGACATGAAGGTGCACTTAGTACTAAAGCATGGTTAGGTTCCTTTTGGTAGCCTTTTTGTGCACCAGTTGCGCATGGCATTTTGCGTGTGTGTGTGTGTGTGTGTGTGTGTGTGTGTGTGTGTGTGTGTGTGTGTGTGTGAAACCATGGCCTTACCCAGGTCAAATCCACGCGCCGCCCCACCCAGCACGTGAGCTCGGTGCTCGGTGGCGGTTTGTAACTTATCCAAAAAAAAATCGTGATTTTGTTGGTCGGTATTCTCGAGTCTGCAGTATTATTTATTAAATAGTTATTAATATATAAATCCACAACGATGATCATTCCATCCTTACACGGTGCCAATGAAACATCATTACAAACTTTTTTTTTTTCATTTTCCAAGACTTTTACGACACAAGTTACCATCAAGTCACGTGACAGGTTCAGTCGCCGTCCAATCACGTCAGGGACCGGCGATTAATGTTCTCACCATTATATTTGTTTATTTGTTTGTTTAGCCAATTCTAACCCAAATAAATGCCACATAAGTGGCCTTGGGTGTATGAGCCCGGATTTTCAAACAATACATCGCATAAAATTACTTATAATCTGTATATACATATAAATATGCAAATAGTCTACAAGTTCTCTGAGGAATTGGTGCTCAAAAGAACTTTAGAGTTTTCCGCCACTGTCCAGGTGTGTGTAGGTTCTCCTCAAAGTTTGACTTATTATTATTATGAAAGATTCCCAGGTTCAGAGTGCTGTCTATAGTACATGAGAGTGTTCAGAGGAGTATTCAATCAACTACACACCGAGTGGGTTTTCACAACAACAACAACAACAATATATATATATATATATATAATAATAACAATAATAACAAAAATAATAATTATAATGATAATAATACTAACAATAATAATAATAATAATAATAATAATAATAATAATAATAATAATAATAATTCTATTGAAAAAATTCTATTAATAATAACGATCATGAAAAGGGTCTCTGTAATCGTGGGCACGATGAGAGCACGAGAGAAGCAGCCCTCTCACGCGAGGGATTAAATTTGCGGTGAGGAGCGAGAAGGAAAGAGTGAGAGAGACAGAGAGAGAGAGAGAGAGAGAGAGAGAGAGAGAGAGAGATTGCACCAGTTGCTCTGTACGGCTTTAATAATGCGGCTTAGCGCGCGGAGTCCCGCACAAACCCCTCGCGCTGCCATATGCACGCTGTACTGGCCCCGGCTCGCTCCATCTGTCAGACACACACACACACACACACACACACAAACACACACACACACACACACACACACACACACACACACACACACACACAGTCTGTATGCTGTATGCCCTGATGGATCGGTAGACGGTTTAAATCCGAAACGAAGCTCAAAACTCCAAACTGAAAGATTAAAAGGAGGAGATGAAGATAAACAGATGCAAATATGAAGCCGAAGAAAAATTGGATTCTATGGATTGGATTGGATTAAAAGGCACCCCAGCAGACTGTGAGGAGCCAATCATGTCCTGCACAACTTCTACCCCGTTCTGACAAGCGGAAGTGCAAAAAACCGACAATAAAATCGTACCAATGTTATAATGAACATGAGCTCAAATAAAAGATGGCACCAATGTTGTGGATCCAATGTTCAGATCATTACCGTGATCAGACTGACCTGTTTCTGATTTCAATGTAGAAATATTTTGTGGAATGAAACATGTATTTTCTGTTTGTTTGTTTTTTTTGCTTTTTTAGATTTTTCAACCCATGGAAAGCATATCTTCATTGAGCTGGCTGCACAGGGGCATCATCATGCTGGAAAACGTTTTAAAGTGAAGGAAAACATCATTCTGCATTCAAAGACATCCTATACAATTGTGTGCCTCATACTTTGTGGTAACATTCAGGAGTTATTTATTCATCTCCAACCACAGTTTAGGAGTTTATTAGCATAATAATAAACACGTTTACTGAATCTGATTTGATTCATTGAGTTTATCCAAAGTCAGAAGCTCAGGTTGGTGTCCCTACTCAGAAGTGACGTGTTTGTATTATTCTTCAGGCTAAATAAAAAAATTAAATGAAACTAATGCAAAATAAAAAATGACGTCAACTTCCTGTTTTTTGTTTGTTAATATGCTTGTTAGATTCATGTTTGATCCATTTTCACTTATTATAGATCTCAGGGTAAATTTAGTTGAATGCTATTAGAATGAGAAATTTGTCTCGTACGACAAAAGTGGTAGCTATGATACAGAACAAGCGCTGACTCCGCCCCCAAATCCAAGCATATGAAGTTTATTTTTTAATCAACGATTTTTATAAAATCTATTTTTATATAATTGCAGACTTCAAAAAGAGCACAAGTTTTCCCTTAAAGGCTTATCAATATAAGATTTATATAAAATCTACTTTGATTTTCTAGATTAAATAAAAGTGTTAAACAATGGGTTCCGAAAACCTTTAGATGGATGTTGACACAAATAATTATGCAATAAAACATTTTCTATTATAAAATAAATATATACTTTTTAATTATAAGATTAAGGTTCGACACAATAAAGTCGTACTTAAATGTTCCTCAGAGCCCTGATGTTCTATTCATTCTCAAAAGACGGTTTAATAGTGTTTAAAGCTATCTAGCAGTACTTTTTACTCATATTATATACTCCTTCAGGAACTTCAGGATTTCTCTTTAAACAGGTCAAATGTGAACACGCAAAAATCATTCGTATTTTTATAAAGATGTGATTTTTCTGAATAGAAACTAAATAGGTGATGATGATGATGATGATGATGATGATGATGGCTGTTGTTCAGGGTCTATTTTTCAATCTCATCCAAAAGAAATAACGCCGCTCATAAGCGCTCATAACGTCACGGCGGTGTCCGTTAACTGCGCAAAATCACGGCTGGGACAATTAATGATCCGCTTCAGAATAACAATCACTACATAAATTTAATCCTCGTTTTGACCTATATACTCCGACACACACACACACACACACACACACACACACACACACACACACACACACACACACACACAGAAGTTTATATGCTAATACAATTAGAAGAGGGAAGGGCCAGACATCCAGATTGAAGATAAGTGAATGCAAAATTTATTTATCTTTATGGATGTGAAGACCAAGACACAAACCAACAGATATTTATTAAAAGAAATTATTAAAGATTAATTAATAAAACAAAGCTTAGGATGCTGAAAGTGTTATAAGACAATTCTCTCATATTTTATATGATTAGTAAATCTGAGTGGAATTATATTTCAAGCATATTATATGACAAATTGACTAAGCTGCAACACTGCTTTACTAATGTAGGGGGCAAATACTTTAGTGAGGCCATCATCAAAATAAAAAAAAATCAAAATCTAGAAATAAAATAGTATCTTTTTGGGGAGGTGTAGCATTTGGTTTACACAACATAATTTATTGTAGCAAAAACAATAATTAAGTAAATAAAATAAAATAATAACTATTCAATTAAATTTTCATTCATTTATATTTATATATCATTAACAATGAACATTGTCTCAAAGCAGCTTTACACAAATAATGTGGTGATAAAAAATAAAAATGTTCTTTATAAGTGTAAGTTTGTCCCTGATGAACAAGCCGGTGGTGACTATGGTGAGGAAAAACTCCCCGAGATGGCATGAGGAAGAAACCTTGAGAGGAACCAGACTCAAGAGGCAACTTGTCCTCGTCTGGGTTGCACGAAATGCCCATTTATTATGTTCGGAGTCAATGTAGCAGACTGTTGACATTAACTACAGTCTAAATTCATCCTTAAAGCTTCCGTTCTTACTCCATAATTTCATGGAACCCCAGGGTTTTGATGAGAAACATCTCCAGCTGCACAGAGTGGCCTCCAATCGAAGAGAACTAATCTCTGACTAGATTTTTCTACTATATTTATATATTGTATATTTATATATTGTGCTTTAGATTACTCCACTGTAGCAGTATTGTTAACCCAAAAGTTCATTGGAAGACTGAAACTCATTTTCCTCAAGAGTTGCCCTGTATTTAGTGCCATCCATCTTTCCATTCCACCCTTCCAGTCCCTACTGCTGAAAATCATCTCTTACATCATGCTTCAATGGGGGAATGATTTTCTTGGGGTTATAGAAAAAGTTTTTTGCCTTGGTGTGGGTTTGCCACCGACACACAACAGTTTCCAGAAGTGACATTTTAGTCTCTTCTGAACAGAGAACTTTCGATCATATGTTTGATCCTGGCCACATACACATCACACTGTGAGTCTACAGTTTGAAGTGGTCATATGAACAAATTTTGAACAAATATGAACAAATTTATTTTCCTATATCTCTGGCGTGTTTGCTAAAATTGTGATTAATGCTCTCTTTGCCTGTTTTGTGAGTGTACTGGGCGTCTTCCTCTCATCAGGTTTTTCTACAACTCAACCATGATCTATACTTATGTTTGGAGAGCTTGCTGTTCTTCCTGTTGGTTATTTGTGTTGCAATCTCAGGGATCTTTTAAAACAGGTGAATACATACATACATACATACATACATACATACATACATACATACATACATACATACATACAACAATACATTTTATTCCATTTGAACTGTTTGGACTACAATATTGTGCCCTTTACATTCAATCTAAACAGAAATGAATTTTAATTAAGGCTGCAATGCAACAAACTACCAAGGGGGTGAATACATTTTGCAACACACTGTGTCAGGTCACAGCAAGCTAAAAACGCCACAACCATCCAACATGAACATCACAACATTTTTCACACTTAGCAGTACTCCAGGGCAGCCATGACAGTGAAGTGATATGCAGTTTGCCCTGTGATTCTTCAAGCACTGTTTTTTTTTTTTTTTACACAAAACTGGAAGGTCAATTACATGCAGAACAAAATATTACATCTATTATTAGGACATGTTAACTGAGAACAAGAGCAGAGCCATGTTTTCAGTGACAAAGGGACATCAAGACATCTACATTACTGCCATTTTCTTGATTCTTTGCAAATTTGCATGAGGCTGTTCCAAACTTTCGTAATATTTTTTATCCAATAAAACCAATAAAAGCTGCGGATGAAGAAGTGGTAGCTTGGAAAGCTGTGAGTTCTGGGCGAGGCCTCAAACCCTCAACTGCTCAGCTGTGTGTTTGTAAGTTGCTCTGGATAAGGGTGTCTGCCATAAGTCATATAGGTAATGAGATTGAGTTTTGTGTCTGAGAAAAAATGTTATCGCTTGTTAAATATTTCGTAAGAACAGTTGTGGTTTTTGTTAAAGTCTTCTGATTAAGTCTTTTGTCAAGTCAAAAAATACTGCATGCTTTCTTTTTATCATAACAGTCACCCGATTTTTAAGTATCTGTGATCCATCAGCATTTTCATTTTGGGAACCGACAATGAATGTGTAATATCTTACCTTTCACTTTATTTGAGAATCCCATGATTTCTCACTATTATCAAGGTTAACATACTTCTGGTGAGATTGTTCATGGAGTAAGGATTCTCTTGTTTTGTGTATGTGTGTAAAATTATAGAAAACTCTCTCCTTATGAAGGTCTGATGCTCAGGAGAATGGAACCCTGAACTACATCAATTATTCACATATAGTTCTCATACATCTCTACTTTCACTTTTGCTTATTTATGTTCTTTCAAAACCAAGTACTGTTGCACCTTTACTGAAGTAATATTTAAAGAAGATATTTTTACTGTTACCCAAGGACAGGAATGGGGTCCAACACAAAGCAAACCATGAAAAGAAGCCTAAATATTGTAGATCATCAGTAATAATTTTATCAGTAATAACTCCCCAAAACTAAAAACCTATGTGCCAGGTGCCAGAGGATGGTGATTTCTGGGTCCTAACTTCAGTACTGGTTAAACTGGACAGCTGGTGGACTAGAGACAAACTGTCAATCCATTACAGGACATTTCTGCCATTGAAAAGGATCAATAAAGTAATCAGAAGTACAGAAGCAGAAGTACAAAAGCTCAGAAAGTACAGTACAGACAGATATAACAGCAGTTAAATCCCTAATAATTAATCCCTAATCAAAATCCAAGCTTCCTCAAGATTAGCTATGAGTTCACTGACCCAGATCAGGATAATCAAGTAGTGTGTAACGTCACGACTCTGCAGCTGTTCCCTGGCAACCAAAGCCACTAAATATACATATAAACTGAAATAGTAAACCTCCTATCAGTAGTAGTGGTTAGATCTTTAACTGTGTTTCATTTGTATTTTGGAATCTCCTGATGTGATTGCAGTTCTTGAATTCATTCATAAAACAATGCAAGTGTTGGTTGTAGTCCATGTGAAATCCCATGATTTCCAATTTCTGCTCCAGGGCTTCCAACTGATCATTTAAAAATGGTGGAATGTTTACAGGTGGTGCTGTCATATGTTCCTTATAATGACAGTTGATGGTTTCTCATCTCCCAGGAATTTCTTTGGGATGCCGAGTTTACAATTATGAAAATTGAATTAAAAAAACTCTGGTGTTTTTTTTTTGTATAATTTATTTAAAGGTGCAAAGGGGCTGGTAAACTGATTTAAATTAGGATGTTATCACAGATAATATATTCAAAACAAGAATAAATAAAAACCCCGGGTCGGCTCACTGGGTGAACACGACACCATGCTGTGCTCGGAGTTTCTGTTGCAGTTTATATGAACAGGTGATCGCAGAAGTTTTTTCAGCACAAATAATGTTATTTAATGTTAGATTTATGGCAAATTAAGAAATCCAAAGTGACATACAATGTCCTAATTCCCTCATTCCCTCAATAATGATTTTTTTTAAATCTTTCATTTGTTTACTTATTTATTTATTTATTTATTTATTTATTTATTTATTTATTTATTTATTTATTTATTTACTTATTTATTTATTTACTTATTTATTTATTTATTTATTTTTTAGTTAGTTTCTTTCAATAATGCACGAATGTATTGTGTGTATGAACACACTTGGCCCAATTCTGATTCTGTTTCTACTATGTTACTGAGAAACTTAGTAAAAAGTACGTAAAAAAACGCTTTGTCCTGAAAATCCACTAACCAACCAACCAACATGGAGACTCCTTCCATAATGTTAAATAAATATCTCCACACAGATAACTATAGTGGCAGATGGGGTTCCAATGCTTTTTCTTAGGGTGGCAGTTACCACCACCTGCCATTCCGGCAGATCCGTCCCTGTATTTCATGTTGCTTTAGAAACACATTAGTTAAAGTTTTAACTTATGTTATAGCAGCTATAAACAGTCATTCATTACCATTTACATTTTTGGCATTTTACAGCATACAAAAACACTTTCCAATCCAATTCCCTCGTTCCCTCAATAAAGGTTTTTTTTTTTTTTTTTTCTTTTATTTGTTTGTTTGCTTGTTTTCTGTTAGTTTCACTCATTTATGCTTGTTATGTCACTGAGAACCCAAAAAGTACATGCTCTCTATCTGGAAAATGTCCAAAAACCTATTATTACAGCTTTATCTATGTCACAAAGCGTCAAAACAGTGAAGACTCCTTCCATAATGTTCGATAAATGTGTACTTACAGATAACTATGGTGGCCAGGAAGTGCACAAACAAATTAACATATTAGAAAACACAACAACAATTCAGACAAACCTGGAAAAGGTTTAAAGGATAAAATACTTTCCACCCATTTGGTAAAACATTTGTCATTCAAGATATACAGGAAGTAGGAAATTGTGTATCTTAGAATGTTGTTTCTTGTACATGAGTGGAGTTCTGCATTTACTTTCAAACAATTATATATAAAAGTGCACCTTTAAATATTTGTACACTTTAACAAACATTTGTTAAACAAACATCTGCTGCTGCAGCCTGCAATCGCAAATTAAGATAAGATAAGATAAGATAAGATATACCATTATATACCATTAAGATATACCATTATACCATTATATAGATATACCACAGTGAGGAAATTTCTTTGTTACAGCGGGAAAGAAAAAAAATAAAATAAATGCAAATATATTAAAGAATAGACATATAATTCATGTCCATTGTGCAGTTTGCAATTTTATATGCATACACTCAAAAAGAAAAGAAAACAAAGTGGCGGAACACTATAAAATAAATAAAAAAGTACTAACTTAAAGGGAGCTGCTGCAACAGGCTGCCACTTGGCACTTGAATTTGTTAATTATTTTTTTTTGGATTTGTTGATTTGTTTTCGGATTTTTTCAATTGTTTTCTTCTTCTTCTTCTTCTTCTTCTTCTTTTTTATTTGTATTGCACTTTTAACAATGGACATTGTCTCAAAGCAGCTTTACACAGATAATGCTGCAATAAAGAATGAATAAGATTTTTCTTTATAATTGTAAGTTTGTCCCTAATGACTGTGGCCAGGAAGGCAAATAAAAACTTGCTTGTCCTTGAGAGGAACCAGACTCAAGAGGAAACACATCTTCATCTGGTTGGCACTGCATGTCAGTTTATTACAGCTTAACGATGTTGAGGTGCAGTAAATGCAACCTGTAGTCCTGAGTCAGTTCAGCAGACTGTTGATATTAAGTAGAGTCCAAATCCACCCTTAAAGCTCCTGTTTTGCTCCATAATTTCATGGATCCCCAACCAACCCCCAATCCCCTCCAACCCTCTAATAGAAAATAACCCCATCCAGAGGCAGGCCAGGACAAAGTGGGCAGATACGAGGAGATGGGCAAGTTTTCAGATTTGTTGATTTTTTTCGGATTTGTTCATTTCTTTTGCAGTTCTCGTCATCATGCGAACAATTACACACGAGTTTGATCTGTGTAGCATCTGCTGTCTCTGTATATCATCTGAAATCATTCCATATCAAAAAGAGTGTATTAATATAAACCTGTAATTTCTAATGTGAAGGATAAACAGGCAAAACTCGTTGCTACAGAAAATTAATCAAGACCTTTTGGCCAATCCGAATCGAGGAAATACGCTCAGCAGCCAACTTTAAAGCACAATTGAATTATTCGATGTAAAGCGATGTGAACGAGTGCTGTGCAATTCACTGGTACTTAAAAGTGTTTGTGAGGTGTGTGTCTGTGTGTGTGTGTGTGTGTGCGTGTGTGCGTGTGTGTCAGAGCCCCTCAGGCCTGTACCGCAGGGCGGGATTAGCTGTTATGTTCATTCAGCACAAAATGGATTCCGATATCAGACAGAACAGGGCAAGAGGTCTCCTTCATTTTCCTCTCTCTCTCTCTTTCCTTTTCTCTCTTTATCTCTCTTTCTTTCTCTCTTTCTTTCACGCACACTTTCTTACACACACTCACACACCTCTCCTTCTCTCGAACTTACACACTCAAACCTTGTTCTTGTCTTCGTCTCCGACTCTCATACATGTGTTCTCTCGCCCCTTGATCATCTAATTCCTTTGTAATCTGTTAAACGAGGTTGCTTTGTTTATACTCTGTGCTTAATCAGAGGCCAAAGCGGAAACGAAGGAGAATTACCGATCTGAGACGGGTGAGACAGTGGGGAGAGAGCGAGAAAAACGGAAAGAGAGAGAGAGAGAGAGAGAGAGAGAGAGAGAGAGAGAGAGAGAGAGAGAGAGAGAGAGAGAGAGAGAGAGAGAGAAAATGACAGAAAGACAAGTAAAGAAAGAGAGATGGCACAGCATGAATGCACGTGATAGAGGCATGGTATGCCTCCTATTAACATCACACTTTTTATTTGTTTTTTCAGCAGGCCAAGAGATGCTCAGGTATGGAAGCTCATTTTTTCCCACAATCGTGATATATTCCCACTTGATGCAGCCACTTACCATTGAGCTGCATCAAATTTTTTTTTGTTGCTATTCTTTTATAAATCTGTCCCGGATAGACCAAGAGTCAGAAACCGGAGTATGGTTAAACACCGTGTCTTTATTTAGTTTGAACAAGAGCGGGTACAAAACCGTAATGCGGGTAGAATCCGTAATGTGGGTAGTCCAGGGATGATCGCCAATGTGAACCATTAAAGGCACACCTATCTTGAGTGCTTCCTCAGAAGTGGAGCCAGGAGGATGGACGTACGGTGAATACTAGTGGTAGGAAGTCCGGTAGATCTCTCATGGCAACAAGGTGATCCAACCGTGAGTGAGGTGGAATCGAGACCTTGTAAAGGGGAAAGGTAATGGGGAACAGGTGTAGGTGATTAGAGCAGGGAGAGGCTGAGTGAGAGTTGGAGGGAGGCGTGTCTGGTGGTTCCTTGACAAAATCACACTTGCATTGGTGTGAATTTAAAAATGACAGTATTAAAATATAGATGACTAGATAAAGATGAATATCATTAATTAATAATAATAATATAATTAAAGGTAAATTGAGCAAATTTGTTATTTCAGAAGTGTGTATCAAATGGGTAGCCCTTCACATTAATCTGTACCCAAGAAGTAGCTCTCAGTTTCAAAAAGGTTGGTGACCCCTGATCTAGAGGTTTCTTCCTCATACCCACCGTTTTTCCCGCATCATTCATTAGATCACTGCTCATCATATCTCTAGACAGTGGTAGACAGTAATGAAGTAAATGTAATTGGTTACTGTAGTTAAGTAACTTTTTCCCGTATCTGTACTTTACTGAAGTATTTGAATTAGGGGAGACTTTTACTTCAACTTCATTACATTTCAAAGTCTTATGTTTTACTCAGCTACATTTTGTGAAATCAGTCGTTCCTTTTTAACTATAAGTGGATAAAAACTTAACGGGTCAAACACGAGCTCTGTTTTAAACTTGTTTTGATTGCTGCTTGGTGGCATCTACTTATCACCAACATACAGTTCAGTATCATTTCAGTTAAAACAGCAAACAGCAAAAATATCGTTTAGAGAGAAATAAATAATGAAAGAATCTCCTGACTCGAACTTTCCACATCTTTCAATCATTAATATCATTCTATTAATAAACTGTTGTGTTAAGAGAAACAATTAGAGTCTTTTCACATCAACTTGACAAAGTGTCTTGTAACAAAAATGATAATAGGAACATTATAGTCATAATAAATCATAGTAAATTGGATACTTAAGTACATTTGAAGGCAAATACTTTTGTACTTTCACTCAAGTGCAAGTTTTAAGGGACAATCTTACTTTTAGAGGAGTCATATTTTACCTACAGTATCTCTACTTTAACTGAAATACATGGTTTGTGCACTTCGTCCACCATTGTCTCTGGCAGTCTTCAAATTACTTCTAAAACCCTGCATCTGAAATTAGAATTAAAATCTTCTTTCTCAGAGGTGTAAATAGTACGTCAAAATCATACTTGAGTATAGATACCTTACTGCAAAACCTATTCCATTACAAGTTAAAAGTCATCAGTTCCAATGTGATTGAGTAAAAGTCTTTGAGTGTCTGATTTGAGCAGGACTTAAGTATTTGACTCATTTTGAATGTAGGGTCAAAGATGCATTCGTCCTCAACACCAAGACACGTTAGTAAAATGCCAAAAACTGTTGATTTGTAAGGATTTATTTCCTAAAATACAAACCAAATTGCACACCTCAACACTGCATTAACCAACACAACAGCCACTTCAGCAACAATATCACCTCTTCTGCAAAATGTAATTGCTAATGGTCATTGTCAAGTACAACAGAGTGGAGTAAAAATACATCTACTGAATCATAAATGTAGTTGACTAGAGCTAAAATTGCTTATATCTTATATATAAGTAGCAAAAAATTACTTAAGTACAGAAACAAAGTACATTTACTCAAATATTTGTGCTCTCTAACTATATTTTTTTGCTGAAAAAAGTTTTAGAGATGGATGGTATCCTCAGTGTCCCATTGAACCAGTATATATTGCATTAATTAATGGAGACTTCCAAGCACTTGCCATCTGCCAAATGTCAAAAATGTAAATGTAAATTAAACATGAATTTATAGGAATTAATTTATGAATTTAAAATGTACATTCTTAATCTTTTTATTTATTATTGCAAAGCTGTTTTGTGCCAATATCCATTGTTAAAAACAAACAAACAAAAAAATTTGTTTAATTAAATTGAAAAGTCCGAATTATGAGTTATCAAGACATGTGTTCAGGACATTGAGATTTTAATTTGTAAGCATAATTAAAAAAAATTAATCAACACTAATCCTGCAACTCGCCTACTTTCTGTTTTAAATGGTATTCATCAGTAATTCATCTTATTATATGCCTAAATAGTTATTATAATTATGCCTTAAATAGAAGTGTTATTATGATTTTAGAAGCATGAGGTGTGTGTGTGTGTGTGTGTGTGTGTGTGTGTGTGTGTGTGTGTGTGTGTGTGTGTAAGTGTGTGTGTGTGTGAGAGAGAGTGAAAGAGATATAGATAGAGTGTAAGAAGAATGTGTTTATATTTTGCAGTTCAATAAGTAAAAATACTGTCCTTCATCTGGACACACTATTACCCTGAGTCATGCCCACTGACTTAGCACATCCAATCAGATGGACTTTGTGTTTGCTCTCTCTCTCTCTCTCTCTCTCTCTCTCTCTCTCTCTCTCTCTCTCTCTCTCTCTCTCTCTCTTTTTCTCTCTCTCTCTCTCTCTCTCTCTCTCTCTCTCTCACACACACACACACACACACACACACACACACACACACACACACACACACACACACACACAGAAACACACACACACACACACACACACACACACACACACACACACACACACACACACACACACACAAACACACACACCACATGCTTCTAAAATCATAATAACACGTTTCATCCGTCAGTAATAATGACGTTTAATATTTAAAAAATTCCACATCAACCTCACAAAAAATCACAAACACGTCTTCAAAATACACAAAACAACTTCGCACACACGCACACTCACACACACTCAGACGCTCACACACAGGAAAACCCTTTCAAAAAGAGCGAGGGGAAATAAACAAAGGTGTGAACGCGAGCCTTTGGCTCCGTTGGGAATTTTACTATTCTGCACTTCTCTGCTCCTCTCATCCCTCACTTCCCACAATCCTTTGTGCTCGGCATAAAGCTGCTGATTATGAAGCCCAGAGCAGCGAGACTCTCCTCGGCTGTCAATCAAATACTAACCTCCAAACACACATACACACACACACACACACACACATACACACACACACACACACACACACACACACACACACACACACACACACACTCTTTAACATGTCTGCTTCACATACAGCTGCACTCAAATGCTATATGTTATGATAGTAGGAACATTTACATGTACACAGGAATGCTTACACACACACACACACACACACACACACACACACACACACACACACACACACACACACACACACAGGTAAGACTCCACCCAGCCCTTAATCTCCTACTGAGATTAGACTGTAGATTTTAGCTATAGATCGAGTGCTGCAGGGTCACTGGATCAGGGGGGCCAAAGGGCATCAGTGTTCCTGCCCCAATACCTGCCCTGGTTCTGATGCTGTTTAGCAAAATGTTTAACCTCAGGTTATGTCAGGAACACAGCATACACCAGTTTCCGAATACAGTTGAACCTGGTTATGTCGCCGGCCTAGGGGTTTGCCAAAAAGCGTTGAGTTAACCAATGATCGAGATAAACGAAAACTAATATGGCGGCAACATGTGCTTGAAATTTCTTTATGTACATGATGTGCGTTAATAAATGAGAATGCACATACATGTTTGCTAACAACAAAAGGCATATGTGCACCAACTAACAGCAGAGATTTACCAGTATACAATACAAACCACCGTCGAATCTCGATACAAACCTATATTATATTCTCCAACATTGCAAACACAAAGATCGCTCACAAAAACACAAAAAACGTGCCCAAATAAGGATGGGTTCCCCTTTTGAGTCTGGTTCCTCTCAAGATTTCTTCCTCATAACATCTAAGGGAGTTTTTCCTTGCCACAGTCGCCACGGCTGCTCATCAGGGATAAACACACACCATTCACCTTAACTGTTAAAGTCTGTAAAACTGCTTTGAGACAATGTCTGTTGTCAAATGTGCTATAGAAATAAACTTGACTTGACTTGATACTAGATATCTCTTCTACTCTTTTTGAAGTTAATTTTTTTTTTTTTTGTAACATCTCTGTACATGTTTAATATGATGGGAAATAGTGAAAACACAGTTATATGTTTTTCTTCCAGTTATGTGAGAAATTTTTACAAATGCTTTTCAGTTAAGTAGTAAATATCTATACAATGTTACTTTCCGGATATTTCGTAGGTGGAACCTGAGTGACAGGTGGATACTGTATATAATTTATTCAAATAACCTCACACACACACACACACACACACACAAGCTCAAACTGGAAGAGCGGCCTTTTCTCTAGGTTCTCGAGGTTCACCGGTAGCTCACGCAGTCTGCTATGAGGTTTCCATAGAAACAAATCTGTCCTGCAGCCTAGGTAATCCACACGAGCAATACAGCCCTGCATGTGTGTGTGTGTGTGTGTGTGTGTGTGTGTGTGTGTGTGTGTATGTGTGACGTAGTGCAGATGGGTAAATGTCGGGAGGAGAGGGACTCTGACCTGCCAGGAGAGTGATATTAATATTCATCCGGCATCTTAATCAACACACACACACACACACACACACACACACACACACACACACACACACACACACACACACACACACACACAAACACACTTACACACACTAACAACTCATCAGAAAACAAAAATATGGAGTAATCTGAAGTGTAACTAAGGATGTGTCCTTTCTGTAAATAATTTCAGCAGCTTTATATATATATATATATATATATATATATATATATATATATATATATATATATATATATATATATATATATATATATATATATATATAAAATAATATATTTACTCTGTATTTTATCATTTTGACCTTTAAAATGCTCATTATAAATTACGAGGAGATGGCATTGCATGTTACACACTCCATACCTTCAGAATTAGACCCAAAAAATAAAAAGGTATCTTGAGTTTACTTTTTTATTACATTTGCTTGGTAATTTAAATGACATGGGCTAGCTACTGACGTTTTTTTGTATATTAGCTCATTATATTAGATAGCTAGTAAAGTTTTATTGTTTTGTTTTGTTGATTATTTTACGCATCAAAAATCCAAATAGAAAAAGTTTAATTTGTTTTGGATAATATCTACAGTAGTACAGACTCGCTAGTCATGCAGTTTATCATTTGTTTTTTTTAGCTAAATATATATATACACACATTTTTTGCTTACATGCTAGTAGATTTTTAGCTAATGTACTATATAAGTTCTCTTTTTTTTCTCTTTAAGATCCATGAGGTTACATTGAAGAATTTCTACAATGTTTGAGCTACAATTTTTGCATTTAAGTCTCCATCAGTGAAAAGTTGCTAATCTCAACAATGATAAAACTTTAATGAATGGACATTTGAGGCTACCCAGATTAGGATGGGTTCCTTTTCGAGTCTGGTCTCTTTCTTAAAACCATCTCAGAGACCTTTTGTCTCCACTGGTTTGTGTACTAGGGATAAATGTATAAGAACTAATTTAAGATGCTAAAATTAATATTGATATTCCGTTTCTTTCTGTTAAGCTGCTTTGGGACAATGTTCATTGTTTAAAGTGCTGTAGAAATAAAATTAATTAAATTGAATTTTCCAAAATTCCAAAAAGTTTAATGAAATCAATTCACAATTGTAGGTATTGTATAAATTTTTTCATGTTTGATTAAAAATATTCTCAAAAAATTATTCCTAATGTGTTGTCTATTTTATGTAATATCTAATAACATAAAATCCAGACAAACAAATCGCAATACAATACAAAACAAAAAACAGTTGTTTTAGCAGCAGAAAAGATTCGAAGGAGCTTCACCTGATGACATTTACAGATTTGACGCTAACTTTAAGGAAGGTAGGTATTTAAGTCAGATGTAATTTCATAAAAATTTAGTTATGATATAATATTATCGCTTTGGCAACGATACCTTTTTTTTTAAAAGAACAAAAAAAAACTACTTTAATCACTGCTTTGGCAATTGAACCAGTTGTGTTCCCCGCTCATCACTTTTCCATGCTAATGCTAGCAGCGGTCCCTGTGCTAGCGGTAGCCTCCTCCCTGAGCCTGGCACTTTGACGGACAGCTGTGTAGTTCTGGCCCAACTCCAGCGGCGCGGATTACTCATGCAACTAATCTCCCATGATGCCCTGCGGCCAAGCCGGGGCCTGCTGCGCCTTTGCTCTTCATCAATATGCATAAGCATGCTAATGAGGTGGGGAAAAAAGCACACAGGTGAGCTAGCTCAAAGAATTCAACACAACAGAGGAGTCTAATTAGCATAATTAGCAACTCACACAAGCGGCAGTCCAAATATCATAATGACGGCAAGAGTGCTAACCTGCACTCATCACAATTACTCACAGTATGCTAACGTCCTGCAACTCTGCCCGGGAAGACGCCGGTCCAATTAGCGGCATTAGAAACCAGTGCGGTGGCCATGTTGAAACAGGGTTGAGCTATGGCGTTAGAGCTACAATGCTAGTACACGGGTTTCTGCGCAATCTGACAGTCTCCTGTGCTTATGTGTTAGATTCAGAAAACAGAAAATAACACACGCTTGCAACCTTAACTTCGACAAACACACACGCACACGCACACGCACCCGCACACAAACACACACGTGTGGAAGGCCTCATCTGCCGAAATGAGCTCATGCAAGGTGACAGGTTCTCTCTCCGCAACTGTGTTCTCTCCCTCTGCAAGCGCACTTCAAACACACACTTGTTGTGCTGCAAGATGATAAAGAGCAGCAGCTGCAGAGTGTGTGTGTGTGTGTGTGTGTGTGTGTGTGTGTGAGTGATAACAAGCTCTTTAGGACGCCTGTTGGTTGTGAACTCTCATAGCTGGTGCATTTTCTGGAGCTAACACGCTAATTGAGTGTGTGTGTGTGTGTGTGTGTGTGTGTGTGTGTGTGTGTGTGTGTGTGTGTGTGTGTGTGTGTGTGTGTGAGTGTTGTAGAAGCGATGGCACTTCTGAACTAGTTCAGACTAAATCCTCTCCATGGTGCAGGATCAGACAATTCTCAAAAAGATCCAGTTTCTACTGAGAGCTTTTTCACTTGGCGTAATAATGTGCATAACAGGAAGAATTGGAGTTTCTAGCTAACTAGAAACTTAAGTCACCTATCGATATACATGAGCTAGCTTGGACACTATGGGTCGTAGTGAAAAAGATTTTGAGAGCATTACATTCTCGATAAGGTTTAAAAGGACTTGATTGAACATATCACTAGTCTGCAAGTTAGCAGTATAACCCTAGCTACTCACATCGTTAAAAATGACTAGCTAGCTTAAAAATTCTACTATGATTTTTAACTCTGTGTCTGACAAATCGATTCTTCATCCTAGGATTTTTTATTTCACCATTTGCTAATCATTCCAGGATGTGATCCTGGATTATGTGGAATCATCCAGAAACTTTTCCTGCTACAGGATGGTGCTTTATGTATTTAGAGCTGTTTCACTGGGTGAAATAAAGCACATAACAGAAACAGATTGCTAGTTTGCTAACTAGAAACATGAGTAACCTAGCAATAAATATAAGCTAGCATAGACACAATGAGCCATAGCGAAAAAAATGGAGAGCAACAAAATCTTGATGAGGTTAGAAAGAACTTGATTAAACAGATTGCTAATCGGCTAGTCAGCAGTATAATCCAAAATTGCAATCTATCTTAAAAATTCTACATTACACAGTAGCGTAGCCATGTGTCAGACAAATCCATTCGCTAATCATTCCAGGATGTGATCTTGGACCAGGTGGAATCTTCCAGAACCTTTTCCTGCTACTGGATGGGGTCAGTCCTGCTAGCTTTACGTGTTAAAGGTTAATGAAGAAAGCAATAAAACACAACACACAACTGAATTACGACTGTAGCCTTTATTCCTGAAAAAGACAGAGGAAGAGCAAGACGAGTTACACGTGGAAAAATGAAATAATATATATATTTTTATTTTATGTAAAAAAAAAAAAGCCTGAGCTGATGTAATAAGGCAAAGATGAGGGAAGCTCAGCACTCGTCTCGTCTTTGTTTCAAACAGGGCCTTGTTCTTTTTCCCGAACACGTCTCTATTCCCGAATAAAGTCTCAATCGCAAAAGAAGCCGAGTGTCGCTCCTAGTTAGAGCAAAACACACACTGTTAGAAACACACAAATAGAAATTTTTTGAAGTTTTTTCAACATGGAGGAGGATGTAGGAAAGAGAGAAAGAGAGCAGGGAAAGAAGGAGGAAAGAAGAGGAGAAGGAGGAAGACAGCAGAGCAGGAGGAAGGTGTTCCCTCGAGATTCCCCTCCATTAATTGTGAAGTGAAGGTGCCCTCAGGGCAACACAAGGGAACAGCATTAAACCAGCCGGCAGCCAGGCACTCTCCCTCTCTCTCTCTCTCTCTCTCTCTCTCTCTCTCTCTCTCTCTCTCTCTCTCTCACACACACACACACACACACACTCTCTCTTTTTCCTTCCTTTCTCTTCCACTGCACAAAACACACCTTTAATTCCTTTTTTCTTTTTCACATTCAAATGTTCTCATAACATTATTCTAATAATATAGAAACATGCTTAGACAACAATCTGCACACAACAGTACGTGTGTGTGTGTGTGTGTGTGTGTGTGTGTGTGTGTGTGTGTGTGTGTGTGTGTGTGTGTGTGTGTGTGTGTGTGTGTGGAGAGACCAGAGAGAAGAAAAAGAAAAAGGTAAAGACAAGAACGTGAAAGACATGCTTCGTCCACTAGAGGGAGCACTGAGAATGTAGTTAGACCTCTTTTCCGCTGCGTGCGTGTGTGCGTGTGCGTGTGTGTCTTCTCCATCACACCAGGTACTGCTGGATAAACACATGTAGTGTATAGATTCATCACGGAAATACTAGACACACACTAACCAAAGTGTGAAACACGTCACTCTTAGATTGGAAAAAATAGATTGAGAGAGAGAGAGAGAGAGAGAGAGAGAGAGAGAGAGAGAGAGAGAGAGAGAGAGAGAGAGAGAAAGAAGTGAAGAGATCGAACAGTATTGAGACTGACAGACAGGTAGATAGTGAGACAGACAAAGAGACAGACCAAAAGATCAATTGAGAGAAGATAGACAGATAGAAAGAGACAAAAAGAGAAGGCTAGAAAGGCAGAGTGACAGTTCAATGGCAAAACAGACAGAGACGTGCAGAAGAGAGAGAGAAACAGAAACAAAGAAAAGTATAGAGGGACAAGAGATATATAGAGTGATATGTTGATAGCACAATAGGAAGAAAAACAAATAAAAAGAGAGGCAGATAGGTCAGAGCGATAGACAGATAGAAGACAGAAAAATAGAAGATCAGGAAGACAGAAAGATTAAAGGCAGGGGAGAAAGACAGATAAAAGATCAGGAAGACAAGCAGATATAGAGGACCGAGCCACAAGACAGATAGAAGACCAGGAAGACTTGTCTCCCTTAAAAGGCCTGGGAGACAGATAGATAAAAGATCAGGAAGACAGGCAGATTAGTAAAAACACAAAGGAGAACACAGACAGAAGACCAAGAAACAGAAAGCAAAAACACCAAAAAGATAAACAGATAGAAGTTCAAAAGACAGACAGGAAGAACACCGGGAAAAAAGAGATATAGATAGAAGAAGACCAAGAGACAGACAGCAAGAACACCAAAGTAGATAAACAGATAGAAGACCAAAAGATAGACAGGAAGAACACCAAAAAGATAGACAGATAGAAGACCAAGAGACAGACAGCAGGAATGCTTTGGAGATAGACAGATAGAAGACAAAGAGACAGACAGGGAGGAGTCCAAGAGACAGACATTGCACTAAGAAGATAGACAGCTTGAAGATGAAGAGAACACCAAACAGACAGTAGGAATAACAAGTGGATAGAGAGATAGATCACAAAGAGACAGGCATTAAGAACACCAAGGGGATAGAAAGATAAAAGACCAAGAGACAGACAGCAGGAACACTAAGGGGATAGACAGATAGAAGACCAAGAGACAGACAACAATGAACACCAAAGAGATAGACAGATAGAAGACCAAGAGACAGACACAAAAACAACGAGATAGACAGATAGAGGCAGACAGCAAGAACACCAATAGATAGACATGTGTAAGACCAGGGGGACAGACAGAATAAAAGAAACAGACCAACAGAGAGAGACAAAAAATGAAAGTGACAATAACAAAGATAGATCAACGGATAGAAAGAAACAGAAAGTCAGATAAGTAAGAAGAGTGATGGAGAGACAGACAGATGGGACAAAAGAAAAATAGATGCCACAGAGGTGGTAAGTAAGAGATTGGAACAGGGAGAGGCAAACACAAATACAGACAGTCAGACAGACAAACAGACAGACTGACAGACAAACATGTATGTAGGTAGATTTTAAAGGCCTTGTTGCAGAGTAAGTTCAATATTGAAGTGCACACTTTGTGGCTGTGTTTCATTCCGCAAGTGTGTGTGTATATGTGGTTGGAGCACTAGCCCTAGTTTCTGTGGGATGGTGGGTGTAAAGTGGGTTGCCGGGGGCGACAGCGATATGAAAGGTGCCTAATGAAGCATTTAGCATGGGAAGGCCCCGCCCGCTGCTGCGTCAAACCTGATTGGCCGACGGGAGGCCTAACGTGAGAAGAACAGCCTTTTGTTGCTCGCCGAGGAGCCCTGAGGCAACGCCCCAACCCTGACCCCCCCACACCCCCACCTCATCCCCACGGATGCAATGTGACAACTTAGAAGGACGGTGTGTGTGTGTGTGTGTGTGTGTGTGTGTGTGTGTGTGTGTGTGTGTGTATGTGTGTAATGTCTTACTTTATGCTGCACTCTTCAGATACATGTCTCACTGTATCACTCCTACCTGTCTCTCTTCATCCATGTCTTTTAGTCTCACTCTAAGCCTCTCTCTAGATCAGTCTCTCTTCATCATTCTCACTCTACTCATCTCTCTGGATCAATCTTTCTCAGTCTCTCCCTACCTGTCTCTCTCCCAGTCTCTCTCCTAGTCTCTCTACCCATTATCTAATCAATAGTCTTTCTCTGTGTCCCACATGACATCTATCTTCATCAGTCTTTCTTGCACTTTCTCTAACTCTATCTCTCCATCAATTTCTCTCAGTTATCTCTCTACACGTCTCTCTTTTTTCTCTCTATTAGCCTCTCCATCAGTCTCTGTCTACCCATCTCTCCATCAGTCTCTCTCCAAGACTCTCTCCCCTTGTCTCATCAGTAGTCTTCCTCTGTGTCCCGCAACCTATCTCTCTCCATCACTCTTTCTTCATCAGTCTCTCTCAGTGTCTTGTTCTACGTGTCCCCCTCGATCAGACATTTGCTAAATTTTCTCTGTCTTAGTCTTTCTCTGTGTCCCTCACCCGTCTTGCTCCACAAGTCTTTCACTCCATCTATTTCTGTATCTATGTTTTATCAGCCGACAGTAAAATATTTGTTTACTGGCATTAGATTTTATAGTGGAGTTGGAGTTTCAAAGAAAAGAAAAAGAGACTCTCTAGCAGTCTCTTTTCAGTTTTTCTCTACCCAACTCTCCCCATCAAGTCTCTCTCACAGTGTCTCTCTCTCTCTACCCATACCTCTCACAGTCTCTCTTGCAGTGTTTCATTATATCTCCATCAGTCTCTCCCACAGTGTCTCTCTCTACCCATATCTCTTCATCAGTATCTTTCACAGTGGTCTCTCTCTAGCCATATCTCTCTATCAGTCTCTCTCGCATTGTCTCGTTGTCTACCCATATCTCTCTATCAATCTTTCTCACAGTGTCTCGCTTTCTACCTATATCTCTCGATCAGTATTTGTCACAGTGTCTCTCTATACATATCTCTCCATCAGTATTTCTCACAGTGTCTCTCTCTCTATGCATATTTCAAAATAAGTCTGTTTCATAGTATCTCTCTCTACCCATATCTCTCCATCAGTATTTCTTGCAGTGTCTCTCTCTACACTCTTTTTCTTGTCATCTTTTATTCTTTTATTCTTTTATTACATTAAAATCAGGTGTATGAATATGTGTGTGTGTGTGTGTGTGTGTGTGTGTGTGTGTGTGTGTGTGTGTGTCTGTGAAGACAGGGTAGCTTCTAAACCGCATCGCAGGGTACAGGAGTGGAAAATTGAAGTCATCAAGAGCTCGACTAACGATTCAGAAGAAAAGACGAGTAGAGCGGAGGACAGTAAAATAGGAGGGAATGGTCCACTCCGTCACAAGAGACGGACAGAACGACACTCGTTTATCTAAGAGAGGGCGAGAGAGACGCACCGTGTTTTATGGTTATTGCGCTGCGAGAGGGACGGGTGCTTGAAATGTTCTCAAATTCTCTGCAAGCAATTACTTTCTATTGTCCGCACACACGCACACACGCACACACACACACACACACACACACACACACACACACACACACACACACACACACACAAAGGTTATACGTTTCTGTCCTTCTCAGGGATCCATCTTTGTGACTGATGGATATTTGTTTACTGGCATTAGATTTTATAGTGGAGTTGGAGTTTCAAAGAAAAGAAAAAGTGTCTCTCTCACACACACACACACACACACACACACACACACACACACACACACACACACACACACACACACACAATGTCATAATTCATGAGTGTCAAAAGTACATTGTGAAAGTGTATATTTTATAATTAACTGAAACACAAGAATTTATTCTTTTTTCTTTCTTTCTTTTTTCCTTTCTTCCTCTTTATTTAAATGTAATTTTTTAATTGTTCTATTATTTCACCTGCCTTTTATTACACTTACCATGATCTTCTCCTCGAGGAAACTTCAAGAACTCACAGGCTCGCTCATCATGGACGAACTTACACTTATAAAGAACATCTTATTCATTTTTATCACCACATTATCTGTGTAAAGCTGCTTTGAGACAATGTTCATTGTTAAATCTCTCAAATAAATACAATACAAATAAAAACAAATTGAATTGATCAAAATCTGGCAACCCGGTATATAAATCCCTACTTCGTACAGTAATGTTAAACAGAAACTGGGAACAAAACGTCGAATGGACTGAAGCACTGACAAATTCAGAAACAGCAAAAAGTGTTGAGTTTCATAAAGTGGTGGAGCTACAGGGTTCATCATTCTTTACTTCAAGACTATTCAGTTCTACTGTATGTTGTGGTGCACCAGTGGTGTGTATACCCCCTAAGAATAAAGAGTAAAAAAAGAATAAACTATTTTTCACATTTTGCAAC
Source organism: Silurus aristotelis (assembly GCF_946808225.1). Taxonomy (NCBI): domain Eukaryota; kingdom Metazoa; phylum Chordata; class Actinopteri; order Siluriformes; family Siluridae; genus Silurus; species Silurus aristotelis. The sequence goes on from NC_139602.1 coordinate 5,413,532, forward strand.
AATTAGTTAATGTTATTTAGCTTTAGCTATAAGTGTATTTCCTTCCTTCCTTCCTTCCTTCCTTCCTTCCTTCCTTCCTTCCTTCCTTCCTTCCTTCCTTCCTTCACTCTTTCTTTCTTTCTTTCTTTCTTTCTTTCTTTCTTTCTTTCTTTCTTTCTTTCTTTCTTTCTTGTATGTGTGGATTTAGGCAAAATATTTGCTTAAACATATATAAAAAGAAAACTTGAAGGTCTTCACAGTGAACTTTACAGCTGAAAGATCTCCACACACTTTCTATTAGAGCTTCAACTGATGAAGTGATTGCGTTTTCAACTGAGGTTTGTGTCTCCAATGATGAGTAAATGGAAAACGCCAGGCCCATGCTGCTCTTTGTCAGAAACAAGAAAGAGAAATGGAGGGAGAGATGGAGAGAGAAAGAGTGAGAGAAAGAAACACACAGAAGTACAAAAACAGATGGTGTAAAATTTTAATCTGTAGCTATTTGGAGTTTGGAAAAATAAAGTGCGTATGAAAGCAAGTGTGTGTGTGTGTGTGTGTGTGTGTGTGTGTGTGTGTGTGTGTGTGTGTGTGTGTGCGTGTCTGGGGCCACTGAGTGAAGACACTGTTATGGAAGAAAGTTGTTGCAGCTAACAGGATGAACATAACCCTCAGTGACAGCTTCCGTTTGGCAAATGAGTTTTGTACATAAAGCATATATTCTCTCTCTCTCTCTCTCTCTCTCTCTCTCTCTCTCTCTCTCTCTCTCTCTCTCTCTCTCCTTGCATTTGTGCCGTCGTGGCCTAATTGCCTCTGCATAATCAATCCCAGCATGCACATCGAGACTATCATGTCCCACAGACACACCACTCTCCCTACAACCTGGTTTACCTCAGTAACCATCTTGTACCCTGGAAGATTTCACCGTTTGTTTTAACTTCCTGTTCCTACATTTACTGAGTCATTGCATTTATGAATTTAATTCATGATTCCTTGAAATAAAACACTGTTTAATGCTCAATGCATAAAATATTTGCATTCTGTAAATTCTAGTTCTATAGAAAGATCTATAACTTTAGAGATGGATTTCCGGATTTGGTGCAGGATCTAAACTCAGCTGTGCAGAATGTGACTCTCTGAATATTGTTATTATAATAATATTATGGATTAATTAATCATTGTATGGTTTCTGGATTTGACAATAGCTATTATTCTTCATACACTTCAAAAGTTACAGATGAGTTGAGTATCAACAAATACATCCGAGTCGAATTATGAAAAGTTGAAGTGGAAAAAGAGAACACTGGATCCTGATTACACCTTGGACCGAGAGACAATTTGAGCTGGCTGGAGTGTGTGTGTGTGTGTAGCTGTCTATATCCATTGCTCCCTTTAGACAGAGACATCGACACTCCAGCCAGTGAGAGCTGATTTATCTTCCAGTCTAAGGAACTAATCCTGTCAGGCAGCACAGAGGATTGTGGGTAATTAGACTCACCCAATTAGCAGCTGTGGAATGAAGAAACAGGTGCAGCGAGAGAGAGAGAGAGAGAGAGAGAGAGAGAGAGAGAGAGAATGAAAGGTGGTTGAATGCAGACAGACATGGAGGGAAAGTAGGAATTTCAAACATGAACTCCAGAAGTAGTGGAACACCTCAAAGACACACACACACACACACACACACACACACACACACACACACACACACACACACACATACACACACACACACACACACACACACACACACACATACAAACACAACATGTAGAAGAACATGTTGAAGAACATGTATGAACAGCCAATGAAAAAAAAAAACAGGAAATAACAGAACACATCTCAGAATTAACTTCATTTATGTCTATCTTTCTTTCATTTTTTTGTCTATTCCTCAGTATTTCTCTCTCTCGCTCTCTTTCTCTCTATCTCTCTCACTCTCTTTGTCTTTCTCTCTGAAGTGGTTAAATGGAGGGTCCCCCACTGCGAGCGAGCGATAGAAACAGTAAAGGAAAAAGCAATATAAAGAGTATCAGGTGGGAAGAATTATCCTCCAGCCCTTAATTGTAGCCCCCCGAGTGTGTGTGTATGTGTGTGTGTGTGTGTGTGTGCGTGTGAGAGGGAAAGTGTGTCCAAGAAAGTGTGTCTGACCCCCTGCTCTTTGCCTCAGGCACTGACTGACCCGGCCTGCCCCAGCCCCTCCCTCTCATTAAAACACTAATCCTGTCGCAACGCCACATGGCCCTCAGACCACTCCCACACACACACACACACACACACACACACACACACACACACACACACACAATACAAATACACTGTAATTAAAACAAAACACTAATTAAATGCTATTAAATTAACTTTTGATAAAAATGTGCTGTTTGTAACATTTAGAGCTCTTTCCCGACCTGTAAAAACCATAATGTTTCATATATATTTTAAAATATACTGTATATCTGCAATTTTGCTGTGTAATATATATAATAAGGCTCGTTGCTGTTTCTGGATTGTGTGATTTTCGGGCTTCTCTTCAAATAAAGCATACCCTTTTGTTTAAAAAAGCCAAAATGTGACTTTATACATCTTTCAAGATCAGGAACAATACATTTTCAATACTGTATAGATTTTGTAAATATAAAACTTATGTTTTGTTGTGTTTTACAGTAAAATACTGGCCCAGAAATTAGCTCTGCCTCAACAGAGTCCATCCACTTTCCCTCAAAATCTCACAAGTTTTATTGTAAATATTTCTGGACTTGAATATCCATATAATATTCACATGTGGATTGCAGAATTGCCATGTAATAAATAAGAATAAAAGATTAAGGCCCAGAAATTACTTTTCAGTTTTCAGTGCAATATTTTACATGTTTCATCAGACATTAATTCATTTAAATTTTATTTTTTTTCTTCCTCACACTCAGTAAGCAGCAGGAAACTTTCCACCTTAGTTGTGAATCATCTATATTCTGTATGTTAGTGAGTTCCTGATGAGCTAGGTGGTGCCACTGTTGCCAGTGTAATATTTGTGCTAGCAACAAAGACACAAATTGTATGCACAGATTCTTGTCAGATTTTTCTAGAATCTGTGTGTACATGTGTCTGCAGGTGTGTGCAAGTGTGTGTGTGTGTGTGTGTGTGTGTGTGTGTGTGTGTGTGTGTGTGTGTGTGTGTGTGTGTGTGTGTGTGCGTTTGTGCGTTTGTGCGTGCAGGATTAGGTCACACTCTCCAACATTCTTTTGTGCAAGGAAGCAACTCAGGCCAGCAAATAGGGGCAGCAAATCGATTCCCACAGCAGTAACCAGCAACAGATCGTCTCTGACCTCTATATGAATTATGTGTATGTGTGTGTGTGTGTGTGTGTGTGTGTGTGTGTGTGTGTGTGTGTGTGTGTTAGGGACAGGCTAACAGCGCTGGGCCGGATATCGCTATCATGCTCCTCAGTTTTAATATTCTTGCTTGCAGGCATGCCACAGCCCGGTGTGTCTCATGCCCATATATATTAATAGCTTCATCTCCCCGACCGGAGAAAGCAAATAAAACACAAATGAAAGAATCCTCATGCATATAAACTACATAGGCTTTCTCCCTTTTTTCACACACATATACACACACACACACACATACACACACACTCAAATAAAATTGGGTGCATGTCAATCACCGAGTTCTTGCTTTTTGGTGTCAGGAAAGTTTCCTGGTTTTTCTTTGGAAAGAAAAAAAATTTACATTTATGTTAAAAAATATAATATTAATAAAACCTCAATTTGTCATCCCAGTTATTATTATTATTTTATTATTATTATTATTATTATTATTATTATTATTATTATTATTATTATTATATGCCAACTGATCATTAAATTCACAGCCTATTCAGCCCACTCCTCTGTTGGCTGTTGTGGAATAATTAAACAGCTACTAAATCCACACGAATATATTGGAGCTTGTGCAGTTTGCTACAGATGGGGTTTGCGAGCTCTGACTAGTGCGCTTTCTGACCATCCGTTCAAAAAACGTGAAAATACCGACATTATTGGACTCCTGCTAGATGGCCCCGGAGTCAGCAACTCGAAATCTGTTTGGTTAAATTAGCATTTTCTATCATGAAACTATCATTCTTATTTTAAGGCTACTTGAGTTTTAATTTTTTTATGTACTTTAAGCTACAGATGCCTTCATTTTATATTCAGAAGTATGCTGAAATATGATTGGATAGAAACTCTAACATAAACATACACTCCAGGAAGCACAACTGAGGGGAAAACCTATGAAATGAATAGAATAGACCTTTGGGAATACATATTCACAAAAAAATACATACAGTGAGGAAAATAAGTATTTGAACACCCTGCTATTTTGCAAGTTCTCCCACTTAGAAATCATGGAGGGGTCTGAAATTGTCATCGTAGGTGCATGTCCACTGTGAGAGACATAATCTAAAAAAAGAAAAATCCAGAAATCACAATATATATATTATACAATATATATTTTTAAACTATTTATTTGTATGATACAGCTGCAAATAAGTATTTGAACACCTGTCTATCAGCTAGAATTCTGACCCTCAAAGACCTGTTAGTCTGCCTTTAAAATGTCCACCTCCACTACATTTATTATCCTAAATAAGATGCACCTGTTTGAGGTCGTTAGCTGCACCTGTAGACAGTAGACACCTGTCCACCACATACAATCATTAAGAATCCAACTACTAACATGGCCAAGACCAAAGAGCTGTCCAAAGACACTAGAGACACAATTTTACACCTCCACAAGGCTGGAAAGGGCTATGGGGAAATTGCCAAGCAGCTTGGTGAAAAAAGGTCCACTGTTGGAGCAATCATTAGAAAATGGAAGAAGCTTAACATGACTGTCAATCGCCTTCGGACTGGGGCTCCATGCAAGATCTCACCTCGTGGGGTCTCAATGATCCTAAGGAAAGTGAGAAATCAGCCCAGACCTACACGGGAGGAGCTGGTCAATGACCTGAAAAGAGCTGGGATCACCGTTTCCAAGGTTACTGTTGGTAATACACTAAGACGTCATGGTTTGAAATCATGCATGGCACGGAAGGTTCCCCTGCTTAAACCAGCACATGTCCAGGCACGTCTTAGGTTTGAGAATAACCATTTGGATGATCCAGAGGAATCATGGGAGAAAGTCATGTGGTCAGATGAGACCAAAATAGAACTTTTGGGTCATAATTCCTCTAAACGTGTTTGGAGGAAGAAGAATGATGAGTACCATCCCAAGAACACCATCCCTACTGTGAAGCATGGGGGTGGTAGCATCATGCTTTGGGAGTGTTTTTCTGCACATGGGACAGGGCGACTGCACTGTATTGAGGAGAGGATGACTGGGGCCATGTATTGCGAGATTTTGGGGAACAACCTCCTTCCCTCAGTTAGAGCATTGAAGATGGGTCGAGGCTGGGTCTTCCAACATGACAATGACCCAAAGCACACAGCCAGGATAACTAAGGAGTGGCTCTGTAAGAAGCATATCAAGGTTCTGGCATGGCCTAGCCAGTCTCCAGACTTAAACCCAATAGAGAATCTTTGGAGGGAGCTCAAACTTCGTGTTTCTCAGCGACAGGCCAAAAACCTGACTGATCTAGAGAAGATCTGTGTGGAGGAGTGGGCCAAAATCCCACCTGCAGTGTGTGCAAACCTGGTGAAAAACTACAGGAAATGTTTGACCTCTGTAATTGCAAACAAAGGCTACTGTACCAAATATTAACATTGACTTTCTCAGGTGTTCAAATACTTATTTGCAGCTGTATCATACAAATAAATAGTTTAAAAATCATATATTGTGATTTCTGGATGTTTTTTTTTTAGATTATGTCTCTCACAGTGGACATGCAACTGCGATGACAATTTCAGACCCCTCCATGATTTCTAAGTGGGAGACCTTGCAAAATAGCAGGGTGTTCAAATACTTATTTTCCTCACTGTATATATATATATATATATATATATATATATATATATATATATATATATATATATATATATATATATATATATAAAAAACTTAAGTCTGTGATTCTGATAGTGTTTATGCCAGTGATAGTTTTAGGGCCCCGGTGTTTATCATTGAATAGTTGTTGCAGGTCTCCAATCAAGAGTAGTGTAGATCTTTAAAAAATATATATATTTTCACTTCTCTACCAAAAGGTGGCGAAGTCATAATGTCGTCCACTTACTGTATCTGTCCATCTGTCCTGATGCTCTTTTTATTAGATATAATCATGTTTTGATGAATGATCTTTTTTATAACCAGCAAATAAACTGATAAGATTTTGGAACCAGTGGAAACAGTGTCAAGGTCAAACATCTGAAACTTCCTTTAATAGCTTCCTACCTGTTTGATGTATATTTAAAAGATATGTCATGCATTCAAATTAGTAACAAAAAGGACTAGACTGAGTGGAGGTGGGTTCCCTGTCCACGTGTTAATGATGTACTAACCCTGTATGATGCTACTGCAGTTGCCTGACCCAGTGAACTAGCATGAGGTAGATTCCCTGTCATGAACGGTTTTCAGAGTGAGCATCTTGAACCTGAGTCTCAATAGAAAATGGTTCACCTGACGTAGATTCAAAATGGGATGCAGCCCCATCCTTCTTGGGAATTATTAAGTACCGGCTTTAGAACCCGGACTTTCTGTCTAGTGGAGGGACCAGCTTTATGGCCTCCTTCCCTAAGAGAGTGTTTAATTCCTGTTCCATGACCAGAGCCTTCTCAGGTCCCACCAGAGCGAGACACACCCCATTGCACCAGGGAGGACGAGACCCGAACTGAATCGAGTAGCCTCTCTCTCTACAGTGCGCATTAAGATACGTCTGGCAGGTGTTACCAGGCTGCCAGATAATCTATTAAGCAAACCAATCTCTCGAGACTGATCTCTGGTATGCCGGTAAGAGCGGTGAGGGAGGTAACGCTGGAACACAACCAGCATGCTCCGCTCCCAAGCCGGTGACATCACGCCGTTCCATTGGACAGATTACATACGTGATTTAGAGCGTGGTCATGAAGCATTCCCTCAGTGAACCAGGGTTACATACATAACCTAGAGATGATCTTGTAAATGTAAAAGTGTTTGGAATATCTGGGAACTGTAAGAAATCTCTGCTTCGACAGCAGCACAGAGGCAATCTTTAACAAATATATATTAATAATCTGGGAGGAATAATAATGGACGTCATTAAATCTGTCAGAGGATCTCTTTTTGACATTTTTTACAGATTGGTAGAGCAAAGAGCAAAAAGCCCATTAATCCTATCTTTCCTCCATTCTCCCATCCTCATGTCCTCCCATCCTCACATCTTCCAACCCAACTATCTTCCCATAATTTCTTCTCATCCTCCATTCTTCCCATCCTAATACCCTCACATCCAAATCTTCTTCCCATCCTCCTATCCTCTCATCCAACCCATTTTCCCATTCTCCTATCCTCTCATCCAACCCATTTTCCCATCCTCCTATCCTCTCATCCAACCCTTCTTCCCATCCTCCTATCCTCTCATCCAACCCATTTTCCCATTCTCCTATCCTCTCATCCAACCCATTTTCCCATCCTCCTATCTTTTCATCTTTCCATTCTTTCCATGCTTTTATCCTATTATCTTTCTATCTTTCTATCCTCTCATCCTCCCATTTTCCCATCATTATATTCTCTTTTCTTCCCATCCTCCTATTCTCTCATCTTCCCATATTCCCATTCCTATTTTTTGGATCATTATCAATGAATTTCATATTTTTTATTTATTTATTTAATTATTTATGTATTTTCATCACTAGGCTTAGGGTACTTCTATAAACAATTCATTCCATGTGTGTGTGTGTGTGTATGTGTGTGTGTGTGTATGTAGTGTGCAGGTGGGAGCATTATCATGAGATGAAGGGGCAAGAACATAATAATTATTGCTTGTATTACTGTAGAAAAAGATTCATTTAATGAAAAATGAAATAAAAATGGGCCGAGTTCCTCTTGACATTATTCATACTTCTCTTCCACCTTAACCCCACGTTTCTTTCTTTATCTTCTCTTCTCTATCCTTGGCAACCATCTTGCCCCTCTCACTCTCTCTCTCTCTCTCTCTCTCTCTCTCTCTCTCTCTCTCTCTCTCTCTCTCTCTCACACACACTCACACTCACTCTCTCCTCTCTCTCTTTCTCGTTCTCGTTCTCTTTCTCTGAAGTGAGAGATGAAGGCATTTGTCTGGAGGGTGGGTGAGGGGTATCATCCAGAATGTTGTGTGTGTGTGTGTATCAGTGTGTGTGCGAGTGTGTAGTCTGTCACCGGGAGTTCATCTCAAGCAGCCTGACAGGTACAGACACTCCGGCCAACATGAAAGAGAATTCCAAATCGAGTTTCTGACACGAGCCTTGTTCTGCGCCCGTGTGTACGAGGCTGTGTGTGTGTGTTGTTCTGTCTATTTGGCCTGTGCTGCGCTGTGAAGAAGGAGGAACCTGCAGGGCAACACAAACACTGACAGCCAGATCAACCAATCAAACCAGACCCCCATCGGCTCTACCTGGCCAACCTCTGTCCTGGAAGTGGGGTCAGGCTCCGCCCCTGCAGCGGATTATGCAAATGAGAAAGGAATGTGAATCGAATCCATTGTGCACTTTTGAAGAAAAGTGGCACATTCGACAGAACTTTACGTCCCATTGTGAGTGGACTTCATTATAACAGACATTACTTTTTACTCTCACTGGAGTCTATTTTCTAAAAATGAGAATGCTACATTTTATGTTTGGCTGCATCTTAAATAGTCTTAATATTGCAATCAAACTGATATTCACTTCCCAGGAGTAGAACAGGTAGTGAGCTGGAGGTGTAAGAATGCACAGTGTGACGTCATTTAGTGCCAAAGATACCTGCAGTTCTCTTAATATGAAAGATTTTAGATGACACTTGTCTGAAATACACCAATAGGATGGAGGCCAACTCACAGAACAGCTAAAGATGAGGTAGTGATGATGAAGAAACTCGCACAACAGGAAAATACATGTCAGAACCTGCAAAATCAGAGTGAGATTTTTTCCATACTTAACTAGTAGTAATATGATACATTAAAGATACATATGAAGCAGCTACCGATGTGATATGATTCACCCCATTATGGTGCAGTGTGATCCGATTTCAATTCAACACAATGCGATTCAATACGATGCTGTGCAATTCAGTATGGTACAGATAGTTTGCTTTTATTTCTTTGGTTCAGACAGACGTCATAAAACATAAATGTACCGAAATGCCATGTGACTTCTGTCCGTTCGTCCTATCTATCTATCTATCTATCTATCTATCTATCTATCTATCTATCTATCTATCTATCTATCTATCTATCTATCTATCTAGCTAGCTAGATAGCTAGCTAGCTAGCTGGTTGGCTATACTGAAACATCTGTAAATGTTTTCATCCCTGAAGTGCACATGAGCGAAATGTATCTGTTTCGAAAGCCTCCATTTTCGCAGTTCACACCGCAACATGAAAATGTAGTGTTCAGATTTTTAAAAAATTTGGATATCGTTTTCAAAAAGCTACGAAAACACTGTCTCGGTGTGGATAAAATATGCATTTTCAAACAAAAACATATTAATGTGTGGAAATGACAGATATGTTTTGCTCATGCGCAGCACAGAAACGTGAGCGTTTTCAGATGTTTCAATGTGGATGAGGATGTGGATTTTTATTTATTTATCCGAATTAGTGTAGACATAGTCACAGTAAAAGAAAATCTATTTTCAGAGTATCGTTGTCAACAGGAGACACACTTTCCAGACATGTTAAATTAAAGCAGGAATACACACATTAGTGTACAATGTGAATCCGAGCTTAAACAAAATGGCCACCTTACTAATCAGAACTCAGTGTGATCAAGCAATGTGGACAGTATGTGTGAGTAAGAAATTAATTTAGGGTACATAATAATAATAATAATAATAATAATAATAATAATAATAATAATAATAATAATAATAATAATAATTTTAAAACATTTACTTTCAGAGCCTGAAACAAATGTGTGTCATGAGTCAAGCTTGGTTGAGGAAGTAGTCTGAGAGAAAATGAAAGATTGGAAAGAAGGTGACTGGGCTCTGACAAGGATACAGTCTTGCGACTGAGTGTGTGTGTTTGTGAATGTCAGTGCCAAGCGAGAGTGTGTTTGCACCTGTTCAAAGCCAAGGCATTCTGCGTAGCACCGTTACCTGCCTTTCTGGCTGCTTTAAAGTGGAAGCGAAGGATGACAGGGGTGACGGGACGAGCGAGAAGAACGAGCAAACATGCGTGTGCAGCAGAACAGCGCTTACCTGAGCACAGAGATCTGAGCTGAGAAAAGACAGGGGAGGAGCAGTGGAACACACTGCTAAACGTTTCCAATGTGTGTGTGTGGCAGTGCTTCAGCGTCAGTTTTAACACACTAGCACTGTTGTGTTTTCAGATTTGAACACACTAACATGTCTATTTGCATCGGAGTAAAAATAGTATCCGTGACACGGAACAGCTCTCTGCATACTTACACACAAATCCTTTATACCATACTCCTCATCTAACAATATTCATCACCTAGCCGTGTAAACAAATTAGCACTTACTAGTTAGAGAAGTTCACTATCAAGCTTCTATTCTATTTAACTGCTGCTTATTAAACTACTGTACATCTTACATGCTTTTCTTCCTGGGATTTACACACACACACACACACACACACACACACACACACACACACACACACAAACACACACACACACACACACACACACACACACACACACAATCCTGTTAGCTTGCTTAAAGCAGTACTTGTGGAGGATTATTCGAGGGATTTGTTTCCCCTAACTGAAGTTAAGCCACAAAACTTCACACTATGAGTGTTTTAATGAGAATTATCCACTTAGTCAGCTCAAAGAACACACACACACACACACACACACACACACACACACACACACACACACACACACACAGTTTCAACATTAGTACTTACTGAGAGGTAAAATTGTATATATTTTATTCCTTTATTCCTTAATTTATTCATTTAGTGTACCTCACAGTATCTATGTATATATACATACATATATACTGCGACATACATATATACTGTATAGTCATTCAATATGGTATTGTACATTTTTCTGTTTTGCTAAATGATGTACTGTAATTTGTTAAATTATTAACGAATGACCATATACTACCCCATACTGATAACCATTCTTTAAGACTCCTAGGTAAGCTATGTCTCAACTTACAATATTTTTTAAGTTACGATGGGGTCATCGGAACGAATCTCCCTCCTAAGTCTGTATATATAATGTCATACTTCCCTCACTTGTTTCTATTCCCTTAATATGTGGAATAACGTGTTTACTAATTAAATCCCCAAGGTTTCTTGCTCATGAAGTCTCGAGGAGTATTTGCTTGACATTGTCGCCACTGGCTCGCTCATTAGGAATGAACAGATAGGGACTAATTTATGATGCTAATATTTAAAGTTGTTACTGTAAAGTAATACCTGGGGGAACAGTAGCTCAGTGGTTATGGCCAGCTACTGATTGAAAGGTTGGTAAATCAAACCCCAGTGTTACCAAACCACCACTCTTTAGCCCTTAGCCCTTGGGACTACCATGGCTGACCCTGTGCTTTAACCCCGGTTTCCTACATTGCTGAGATGTGCGAAGAAAGAATTTCACTGTGCTGTAATGTACATGTGACAAAAAAACAAGTAAAAAGTACCTTTACCTTTAAAGCTGCTTTGGGACAATGTCCATTCTTAAAAGTGCTATAGCATAGCAAAGCATAGAATAGAATAGAATAGAATAGAATAGAATAGAATAGAATAGAATAGAATAGAATATGTAGTAAACTAGTAAATCAGATGTAAGCTAGTAAACGCAGGGGATAAACTACTGAATGTGAGTTAAATAAGCAAATGTAAAAGGTAAACTAGTAAATGCACCTTCTAAGCTATTACATAAGAAACAGAAACAATTACATTTATAAGTCTAAGTCTAAGTCTAGAATGCTGAAGTAAAATTTATGACAAAGAAAACTGCAAATATTGTACATGATGCCAAGCAGTAAACTGGTACAATCAGCAAACACAGGAGTTCATGTAGTGATTGTGAGGCCAGATAGTGAATTTTAACATTTAATTTATTAATTTTTTTTATAAAATGTGAGAAACCACATTCACCTCTCCCATTTACTCATTCACCCCTCACACTCACTTATTTACCCCTCACATTCACCTTTAATTTAACCCTCACATTCACTTATTCACCCGTCACATTCACCTCTAATTTAACCCTTACATTCACTTATTCACCCGTCACATTCACCTCTAATTTACCCCTCACATTCACTTATTCACCCCTCACATTTACTTATTCACCCCTCACAATCACTTATTCACCCCTCACATTCTCTTATTCACCCCTCACATTCTCTTATTCACCCCTCACATTCTCTAATTTACCCCTCACAATCACTTATTCACCCCTCACATTCTCTTATTCACCCCTCACATTCTCTTATTCACCCCTCACATTCTCTAATTTACCCCTCACATTCACTTATTCACCCCTCACATTCTCTTATTCACCACTCACATTCTCTAATTCACCCCTCACATTCACTTATTCACCCCTCACATTCTCTTATTCACCACTCACATTCTCTAATTCACCCCTCACATTAACCTCTAATTTACCCCTCACATTCATTTATTCACCCCTCACATTCTCTTATTCACCCCTCACATTCTCTAATTCACCCCTCACATTTTCTTATTTACCCCTCACATTCAACTCTAATTTACCCCTCACATTATCTTATTCACCCCTCACATTCACTCATTCACCCCTCACATTCACTTATTCACCCCTCACATTCTCTTATTCACCCCTCACATTCTTTTATTCACCCCTCACATTCACTTATTCACCCCTCACATTATCTTATTCACCCCTCACATTCACTCATTCACCACTCACATTCACTTATTTACCTCTAATTCACCCCTCACATTCGCTTATTCACCCCTCACATTATTTAATTCACCCCTTACATTATCTTATTCACCCCTCACATTCACCTCTAATTTACCCCTCACATTCTCTTATTCACCCCTCACATTCACTTATTCACCCCTCACATTATCTTATTCACCCCTCACATTCACTCATTTAACTCTAACATTCACTTATTCACCTCTCACATTCTTTTATTCACCCCTCACATTCACTTATTCACCCCTCACATTCACCTCTAATGTACCCCTCACATTCACTTATTCAACCCTCACATTCTCTTATTCACCCCTCACATTCACTAATTCACCCCTCACATTCTCTTATTCACCCCTCACATTCTCTAATTCACCCCTCACATTCTCAAATTCACCCCTCACATTTACTTATTCACCCCTCACATTCACTTATTCCCCCCTCACATTCACCTCTAATTTACCCCTCACATTCACCTCTCCCATTTACTCATTCACCCCTCTCATTCTCTTTTTCACCCCTCACATTCACCTCTAATTTACCCCTCACATTCACCTCTCCCATTTACCCATTCACCCCTCACATTCACTTATTCACCCCTCATATTCATCTTTAATTCACCTCTCACATTCACCCCTCACATTCACCCCTCACATTCACTTATTCCCCCTTCATATTCACCTTTAATTCACCCCTCACATTCATTTCTCACATTCACTTATTCACCCCTCACATTCACCCCTCACATTCACCCCTCACATTCACTTCTCATTCATCCCTCACATTCACTTATTCCCCCTTCATATTCACCTTTAATTCACCCCTCACATTCATTTCTCACATTCACTTATTCACCCCTCACATTCACCCCTTATTTACCCATCACATTCACCTCTTCCATTCACTCATTTACCTCCTCACAGTCACTTATTCGGCTCTAATTCACTCCTCATATTAACTTATTCACCCGAGAAAAGGATTTGTATCGATTAGCCAGGCAGAGGCACCGAGCTGGGAAGGATGTGCTGCCAGTTAGAGTAATAAAGAATGGAGATGGAAATGTGTTGACTAGTGAGGAGAGAGTGTTGAGAAGATGGAGGGAGTATTTTGAGCAGCTGATGAATGAGAAAAATGAGAGAGAAAGAAGGTTGGATGGTGTGGAGATGGTAAAGCAGAAGGTGGATAGGATTAGTAAGGAGGAAGCGAGAGCAGCGATTAAGAGGATGAAGAGTGGAAAGTCGATTGGACCAGATGACATAGTGGTAGAAGCATGGAGATGTTCAGGAAAGATGGCAGTGGAGTTTAACAGGATTTTGGAAGGTAAGAGGCTGCCTGAGGAATGGAGAAGGAGTGTGCTGGTACTGATCTTTAAGAATAAGGGAGATGTGCAGACCTGCAGTAACTACAGGGGTATAAAGTTGATCAGTCACACCATGAAGTTATGTGAAAGAGTAGTGGAAGCCAGGCTGAGAGAAGAGGTGAACATCTGTGAGCAACAGTATAGTTTTATGCCAAGGAAGAGCACCACAGACACATTATTTGCTTTTAGAATATTGATGGAGTCTCCATGGACTTTGATGTTTGTGGATGATATTGTGATTTGTGGTGAGAGTCGGGAGCAGGTTGAGAAGAGCCTGGAGAGGTGGAGGTACATGCTGGAGAGAAGGGGAATGAAAGTCAGTAGGATTAAGACAGAGTACATGTGTGAATGAGAGGGAGGGCTTTGCTTTGCTTTTTTGAGGGGTGTGGTTGCAGGGAGAAGAGGTGGAGAAGGTAAAGAAGTTCAGGTACCTGGGGCCAACAGTGCAAAGTAATGGAGAGTGTGTTAGAGAAGTGAAGAAAAGAGTTCAGGCAGGGTGGAGTGGGTGGAGAAGAGTGGCAGGAGTGATTTGTGATAGAAGAGTATGTGTGAGAATGAAAGGAAAGTTTATAGGACTGTGGTGAGACCTGCGATGTTGTATGGTTTAGAGACGGTGGCATTGAGTAAAAAACAGGAGGTGGAGCTGGAGGTAGCAGAGCTGAAGATGTTAAGGTTTTCGTTGGGAGTGACGATGATAGACAGGATAAGAAATGAGTTTATTAGAGGGACAATGCATGTAGGACGTTTTGGAGACAAGGTAAGAAGAGATAAAGATGGTTTGGACATGTGCAGAGTTGGGACATGGGGTATATCAGTAGAAGAATGCTGAGGATGGAGCCACCAGGAAGGAGGAAAAGAGGAAGACCAAGGAGGCGATTTATGGATGTGGTGAGAGAAGACATGCAGGTAGTTGGGTTGAAATGGGAGCACCCGAAAGAAGAAAAAGAAAGAGAAGTTTCACTTATTCACCCCTCGCATTTACCTCTACCATTCACTTATTCAGCTTTTACATTCACCCCTTATTCACTCCTTACATTCACTCCTCATTCACCCCTCAAATTCACCCCTCACATCTACCCCTAATTCACCCCTCACATTCATCCCTCATTCACCCCTCAAATTCATCCCTCACATTCACTTATTTACCCCTCACGTTCACCTCTAATTCACCCCTCACATTCACTCCTTATTCACCCCTCACATTCACCCCTAAAATTCACCTCTAATTCACCCCTCACATTCACCCCTCAAATTCACCTTTAATTCACCCCTCAAATTCACTTATTCACCCCTCGCATTCACCCCTCATTCACCCCTCACATTCACCCCTCATTCACTGCTCACATTTAACCACCATTCACTCATTCACCTCTCACATTCACCTCTCCCATTCACCCCTCATTCACCCCTCACATTCACCTCTCCCATTCACCCCTCATTCACCCCTCACATTCACCTCTAATTCACCCCTCACATTTACCTCTCCCATTCACCCCTCATTCACCCCTCACATTCACCTTTCCCATTCACTTATTCACCCCTCAAATTCACTTATTGACCCCTCAAATTCATTGGAATTTTGAGAAGCTGGTGTTGGATCTATGATGATCCCAGATGTTCAGCTATTTTATGAGTTGTTCAGTAGCTTCTGGTTCCATAATCTCAAATGACTGTATAAGACTGTAGAAAGAACATTACTCATAATCTTACATTCCAGTGCTCATGTTAGTTCTCACTCTCCAGTGCTCTGTATTGTTTAAAGATTTATGATCACACTCTTGATGTCACCCAAATGAGGATGGGTTCCCCTTTGAGTATGGTTTCTCTCAAGGTTTCTTCCTCATAACATCTAAGGGAGTTTTTCCTTGCCACAGTCGCCACAGCTGCTCATCAGGGATAAATACACACCATTCACCTTAACTGTTCAATTTTTTAAAGCTGCTTTGAGACAATGTCTGTTGTGAAAAGCGCAATAGAAATAAACTTGACTTGACTTGATATGTCATATGACCTGTATTTAGCAACAGATGGAGTTAGTTTGTTATCTTTTAAAACCATTTCAGTCACGCAGTAGTGGTAAAATGATAAATTAAATAAATGTGAGTGTTTTCTGCTAATGTGAACAGTAAGAAAGAGTGTGAACGGTTCAGGTTTGAATTGCAGCCTAAAAGACACTTCATACTGATAGAAATTCAGTAACTCTGTTTAAATGTCTCACACACACATGTACACAACCTCACACACACACACACACACACACCGCTGGGATGGTACACCTATTTGCAGTTGGAGTTTTAACTGGTTTGCGTGTTTGAGGGGAGTTTAACAGGGACATGTGAAATGTTAATTCAGCCGGTGTGTGTCGTCTCAGGGCCGGCTCCATTCAGCAGGGCTTTCACTAGGGAGAAAAGGGGGGAAGAAAAAAAGAGAGAGAACGGGAGAGTGACAGAGAGAGAGTTTGCCATTCCAAACCTGCGCATCATTCTGTTTGAAGTGCTGATCCGAACTCCGGTCTGCCTCACCTGCAAGATCAATACCTCTCCGTTCAAAGGCGGGACGGCTCCATACGGCCGCATGGTGTTATTAATTTATAGAAACTTCTTGAAACTTTTTCTAAAGGGAAGTTTAGGGGGGAAAAAAGGGTGGAAAAAACCACGCGGAGAAGAGCAAGCGCAGGAAGAAGGAAAGACTGATTAATGCAACGGTGGGTTTTGATTGATGTCCAGATCACATAAGCACTAGTGCAGGTCCTATTACCAATATTTAAATGAGGCAGATATTTAAATGAGCCTTGTGTGGGATTGTGAGCGTCGCAGGGTCGGCATGCAGGATCAGAAAGACTGGGATTAAATGGAGTGTTCTGGAAACGTTTTCAAAACGACAGAGTGTGTGTTTGTGTGTGCGCTTGTGTTGGAAAGAACATCAACAAAGATGAAGTGGTTCTGAATAAAAATAAAAATGGAACCACTTTAAAGCTGTTTTCTGAACCAAGCTCATTTGAAAAGGTTATAAAACAGATGTTTACGTCATGTTGCGATGCATACAAATCTAAAATCAGATAGTTTTAAATAGAAATGATCCTGCACTGTATTTGAGCCATGTAATAGAAAATAGTAAAAAATGTACATGCATAAATGATACATTTTCATTTCAGTCCCTCTTAACATACAAATACTATCTCCTGTGTGAGACCTTAAAAAGTGGGAAAACCATTAAAACCAATTTATTCAGGTGGAAATCATACTTTACTGCCTCATTTCACATCATGAGACTAATCATTAGTTATATCATTGTATTTTTCATTTCCCACCTGTATAGATATTATTCTGGGTTATGTACAGTTTTATATTATAGCTAATCATTTTAGTGCATGTCATACTGGGTATGGTTCTAAATGTGACCAATAAAACTAGAATTTAATTTATTTACCCTTCACTTATTCACCTCTCACTTATTCACCTATTCTTGTATCTTACATCTTACATTAGTAAATAGTCACGTGATCTGTATTTAGCTACACATAGAGTTACCTTGTGTAACCTTTTTAATCATGTCCAAGAAACTGTTTAAAACTGATGTACCAGAGAAAAATACTTTCACTCAGTGTAGACCGTCGGCCATTTTGAAATTCATTTACATTCGCGAAGTGATGTCCTTTTTCTGGGCGAGCTAGTTCTCACAGGAGTGGTGCAAAGAGAGAGAGAGAGAGAGAGAGAGAGAGAGAGAGGAAGAAAATAGAGAGAAAGTTACTGGGGTCACCTCAGGATCTCTCTGGGGAAACGTCCTCCTGGTCATCTAATTAACACTGCACTGAGAGAGAGAGAGAGAGAGAGAGAGAGAGAGAGAGAGAGAGAGAGAGAGAGAGAGAGAAGGATGACTTAAAGAGAGACAGTGTTTCTCCACTGTGTGTGTGTGTGTGGAGGGGGGGGGGGGGGGATTGTATACTATACTGACAGAGGTTGTGAGGCAGAAATTGTGTGTGTGTTGTGTTTTTCCGGTTCTTTGTTGTCAGACGTGATGATTTAAGAGGAATTAGCATGGCTGTGTTCAGAGGAAAATCCTTCGCATACTTCCATGGCCCCAGGCTCGCAGTTCAACACAGCTTTATATTTATTTTTAATTATATCAATTTATCAGGAGGAGAAACATCAGACAACTCGGAGCCCGGCTTCATTTCATCTCCTCTCGCTCTCACCTGAGGGAACATGCATACAAACAGCCGTCCCAATATGCACTGGGACACACACACACACACACACACACACACACGGTCGTTTTATCATCCAAAAATAAATACAAACTACACAAGGAACATGCAACACACACATTACAGAAACGCTCACACGCAAAATCACGAACGCAATCTCACACTTTAATTGAGCTGTGAATTTATTAGTGTGTGTGTATTTATGTGTGTGTGTGTGTGTGTGTGTGTGTGTGTGTGTGTGTGTGTGTGTGTGTGTGTGTGTGTGTGTGTGTGTGTGTGTGTGTGTGTGTGTGTGAAAGACTAAAACACGCTAGCTCATTAAAGCTAGCTCATCTCTCCACAACATGCTAGTTATATGCTCGTTATTTAGTTCAGTACCCTAGTGTACTTCTCTTCAAGTGCACTTGGAAATGCTTAACCCTGAAATGCACCGAGAATACTTCACATTAGGGAATGCAATCAAACGCAGCATTATATTAATTTTTTTTATTTCCTGAAGTAACACATACCATACGTGGTTGCTTACTTGTGCTATTCTGACCACCTGTGTTACCACGTCTGAGATTTTCATCATGAACAGCAAGTTAGAATAAAGAGCAAGCCTGAAGTTCTGCATGAAACTGGGCAAATCTGACACAGAGATGTTTGACACGACATAGGTTTGACGTACAGCGATGCTGCAACGAATTGTTTTAGGTGTTTTGAGCGACATGTGCACTTCAAGAGCGGAAAAACATAAATAGAAGACGTTGGAAGCGCCTTAACGTGCTCGACCCACGAAAATGTAGAAACCATTCTACAACTTCTGAATGACGATCGTTGGAGAAAGATCTGCATGATCTCACTTCCACACCCACCCTACTCGTCAGATTTGCCACCTGTGCACTTCTGCCCGAAGATGAAGATCCAGCTCAAAGCTCGACATTTTGACACCAATGTGGAGATCCGGAAGAAGGTGCTTGACCAGACATATTCCAGAAGTGGCAGGAACTCTGGGAGCCCTGTATTGGTGAGAAAGAGGACTATTTTGAGGGTGATATTGTGTAAACGTAGATAAATAAAGGCTTTCTCGTAAACAGAGCTCGTCTTGAAACTTTTTGATACCTTGTACCATCACGTACATGGGCAAATTTATATTGAATTTAATTAAATTAGTCTGTAGGTTTATCCCTAATGACTGAGCCAGTGGTGAGGAACTTTGTGAGACTTCATTAGGAAGAAACCTTGAGATAACCCAGACTCAAAATGGAGACCATCCTCATTTAGGTGAGACACAGGTCCATTCCCCCTCAGGAACTCAAGCTGCATCAACAATGCTTTGGGAATGCATCTGCGTAACCATGCTCTGAACCACGTGTGTAATCTGTTTAATCGGAAGGGCGTGACATAACCGGCAGGGTGACATAGTGCCCAGGAAGCTATAAAAGCACGTGCAGTGGAGAGAGTGCTAGCTTCTGTTGTTCTGGACTTTGTGTGTGTCTATTTCTTCAAGAAAGGTAAGAAGGTTGAAGGAAAAAAAAAAGAAAAATGAATAAGAACAAGCAATACTTCAAGGCGGTGCGTTTCGCTTTGCGCCTGCTTTATTACAAGGGGGGGATACACTCTGGGATACTCTGCTCCCAGAGAGTGATCTTTGAGAAGAGTGCTCTCACCAGCGTTCAGTGGCTATGGTTGCATGGTTTGGAAATGGATCTCACAGAAGAAATGGAGACAGGGGCACATTCCTTTCTTCTTCCTCACCTGCCAGATCCAGCACCTTCTCTCAGGGTTTGGATGCCTCCTCTTTGGCGTTTTTTTTTCCCCTCCGCAAAGAGGATGCAGCATTTCACCTCTCTTCGTCTGAGGAGGGGGATGAGGGGGGCACCGTATTGAATAAAGCTGTGGACTTGCCTTTGCAGCCAGTACAGTTTGAGGAATTTTTGGGTAGTGACTCGAGCTGTTGCTAAGCTAAACATTGTTTGGCCAGCTGAAAAGCAGGAATTGTGTCCTCAAACCAAACCAGACGAGCGCTTCCTGTGACCTAAGTTACTGCCTCTGTGCTTGGGCTTACCTTTCTTTTCCAATCTGCACACCGAGATGTCCAGATCATGGAGTAATCCTTATTTGACCTGCCTCTTCAGCCCCAATGTTAACTTCTACTCTAATGTAGTGGGACTGAAGCACTGCGGTTATGGGACGATTACCCGGGTCAAACAGACGCTTGCGAGCTTTCTTTTCCCCGGTGCTGCATTGTCCCTTATTCATGAAGCTGAGGTTAAAGATGCTCACGCTGAAACAAATTGTGTCTTAAATCACGTCAGAATCAAGCATCAAAATGTTGTTCTCGTCCACAGGAAGGATTTGGAGTAAATGCTAAATGCCAAGAAAAGTATGCTTTCTCTAGTACAGAGGATCGCCTATCTAGGTGTAGTGTGAGATTTGACCACAATGCAGGCACATTTGTCACCAGCTCAAATCAAGTCGATCCTCACGGCCTTCAAGACAGTAAGAGAAGGCCAGTTACTTACTGTGAAGCAGTTTAAAAAATTGCTGGGTCTGATGGCAGCTGGGTCCAATGTGATACCGCTTGGCCTCCTGCACATAAGAACCCTGCAGTGGTGGATCAGGACCATAGCCCTAACCCTAGCCTTAACCCTAACCCATACAGTTGCCCGTGTTGGAAGCTCCTTGTCGTTGCGTAACGGTAAATGACGGATGCCTCCCTCACGGGCTGGTCTATGGAAAGGGCCCCATCTCTTGTGGCACATCAACAGATCCTCCTGTGGGTAGCCTTGACCTTAGTGCCAGTCCTGGCCACTTAGTCCTTTGACCTAGCTGTGCCCATCCACACCAGGCAGGGATTTGGCAGTTTGGCAGTGTTGTACTCTTGTTCACAAAGTGTTGTTGATGCAGCTCGAGTTCCTGAAGGTGAACATCTCTAGGTTATGTATGTAACCTTGGTTCCTAGAGGGAACAAGAAGATACATCTTGGTGCCACACTCCCTGCATCCTTGCGAGTGCTTTCTTTCCTCTCCGAAGCTACAGCCATCTCCATTGCATGTGCTTTTATAGCTTCATGGTCGCCACATCACCCAGCTGGTGATGTCCTGCCTACCATTGAACAGATTACACACATGGTTTAGAGCATGTTCACGCAAAGGCATTTCCTAAGCGTTGTTG
>NC_139602.1:5440249-5445249 GCF_946808225.1 Silurus aristotelis
TGAGCTGTAATGAGCTGCTGCCAGGAGCCAAACACACACACACACACACACACACAGAGACATGCACACACCCAAGCATTCCTCCATAGTGTTGTGAAAGGTGAGATGGGAATACGGCGGACATTTTCCTGTAAAACAGCAGCAACGCAGGATGAATAAAGGATGGAGTGTTATGTATTTTTTACAGCATAATCTATAAATAAATGAAACATTGAGAGATAAACAATCCATCAGAGGAAGCTACAGCGGCGATACAGCACTCACCTCCAGCGCACCAAATCAATTCATGCAAATGTAAAATTCCTCGTGAAAATCTAATTAAAGCATCCAGGACCGGATGAAAGATGCATCTAAACAGCCGATGATTTACAGATGTTTCTATTGAGAATGCGCCTCAGGGGAAAACAGATCCCATGGATACTACAGCAGAAGTGTACGTGATCTCGTGCACTTTCATACAAACGCTTTCATAAAACTTTGACATGTTTAAGACCATCATTAGAATTTGCAAGTATTTAGGCCACGCCTCCTTACACCTTCACTGCGACCAATATACACAGGCCATGACTCCTTCCTGCTTCACTGCAGCTGAGTTACTGAGGCCAAGTCTCTTTCCTACAACTGAGCTACTAGGAACACACTTCCTTCCACATTCACTGTGATTGGATTAATAAGGACACAGCTCCCACCATCTTCACACCTTCTTTCACCTTCAGTGCAACTAAGTAACTAAAGACACACCTCCTTCCACCTTCCCTCCAACTGAGCTACTGAAGCCACACCTACTTCCACCTTTACTGCAGATTAACTAATGAGGACACACCTCCCTCCACCTTCAACTGTGACTAATAGCTCCATAAGCCATGCCTCCTTCAAGGTTGAACTTTCACTAATAGCTTAAGAAACCACACCTCCTTCTACCTTTTATCTGTGACTAATAGCTACAAAACCCACACCTCCTTGCAACTTCGAATGCAACTAATAACTACTGAATCCACACCAGCATCCACCTTCGACTGTGACCAATAACGACAGAAGCCACATGTCCTTCGATGTTCAACTGTGACTAATAGCTACAGAAGACACATCTCCTTTAACCTTCAACTGGTAGCTTCAATAGCTTCCGTATTGCTTCACTGAAACTGAGCTACAAAGGTCATGCTTCTTTCTTCATTTGATAGTACTGACAGATAGAGACCATGCCTCCTTCCTTTTTCACAAGAAATGCACATGTACCAAGGCCACACCTTATTCCACTTTGGCTAATGTCAACAGACCCAGAAGCCACGCCTATTTCAAGGCCTGATGGACAGTGTTCTGTATTGGTTATAACCACATTGTAAATATGAAAACTGGTGCCGAAAGACTCAGTCTTTCGAGGCACATCTTGCACTTTTCCATGCGCCATCCCTCCATCCCTCCTTCTGAGTTAGTCAGATGAAGAGAGACAGAACGACAGATGGAGGGAGAAGAGAAGGGAGAGGAGAAGTGAGAAGTGTTTGAAGTGGTGGTAAACGGAGGTGGTGAACGAGGGCAGTTCTGACCATCACCATCAACGGAAAAGCTCATCGTTATTGACTTCACCAAGCAGCCACTGGAGACTGATGCCTCAGGCTCTAAGCAGACACACATGCATGGGCAGATGCACACACACACACACACACACACACACAGACACACACACACACACATTAAGAGACTAATGCTAAAAGATTACAGGTCAACTAAAGGAGCGATGAAGCACACAGTACTTTTTCAACATTTATATATTTTTTCACTAAAACATAAACACACATCTATAATAATGCTACAAAACATTTGTAGCTTGATAGGAAACTTTCATATCAACACCTCACTGTGACTTATCCTGGGTAAACCTGTCCACTCGGCAGCCATCTTGGGAACGCTAAATAAACCTCAAACTTATAGCCAAGCTAATGTTCAAATGTAAACACTTAAACTAGAATTAGATGTGGCTAGCTAGTTTAGCCATTTCATTTAGCTTCTTCTGTACTAGCCGAGGAATAAGCCAGCAAACAATGTCTCTGTGGAAATGACTCAAGATTAATTAGCATTAAAATGCAGTTATAAAAATACAGTGTAGATTTAGCCATACATGCTAAAATGTACACAGTTTTAGTCATTTGGTAACATGTCTGAGGGAAATGTGTGTATTCTTGATCAGCGGTCCCCAACCTTTTTTAATGGACTGGATAAATGTCAGACAATATTTTCACAGACCAGCCTTTCAGGTGTATAAATACAACAAAATAAAATGATACGATCAAAAACTGTTATTTTCTAAATATAATAATAATCGTGAATCCACTGTGTTGTTTTTTGGTCATTTTGCTCGCTTGGTTGTTTGAATTTAGCGGTCATGTATTATGTGTTAGCGGCCGGAGCAGCCCCTTTAAGACGGTAGAGGATGGAGATAAGACATGTGACAGAGGCATCATGACATGCATCAAGAGTGAGTCATAGACAGATGTGGCGTAGAGAATCCGGCAATTTTCCAAAATAAAACATCGTTCAGAATCAGATAATAAATAAAACGGAAATAATTTAAGTTATGTATTATTTATGTGCGGCCTGGTACCAATTGACCCACGGACCAGTTCCGGTCTGCGGCCCGGGGTTTGGGGACCACTGTTCTAGATCACTAGATGATTTTATTTCTACCACCACCAGATGAACAGCTACAAGCTACCAAGTAAGAATATACACATACGTACAAACTCATAATACATATTCAGCAAACAAACACACAAATATGTGTGTTAATATTATTTTGGCCTGTCTTACTCTCTCTCTCTCACACACACACACACACACACACACACACACACACACACATGCACATATATACACACACACACACACACACACACACACACACACACACACAAACACACACACAAACACACACAGCAACATGAAAAGGCTAAATTCGCACTAACAGATTACAGGTCGAATATGGGCCAGAGCTCTGACAGATGGAGCGGGCCATTTAGAATCCCGCTCACCCAGACACACACCCGCATACACACACGCAAAGTGCCCGAGGGGTTTCCACGGTGACGGGGCGCGTTAGCGTCAGCCGTTTACAGATGCCAGACCGCACCAAGAACCGCGACGTGATTGGGTACTTACTCACAGCTATGAAAACTCAAGCGGAAAGAAATATAAAATATGGGGGATGCAAAGAACTGTGTGTGTGTGTATGTGTGAGTGTGTGTGTGTGTGTGTGTGTCTGTGTGTGTGTTCACTGTACTACAGTGGATGCAAAAGTTCCTGGACATACACTGTGTCCTGGGAAGACCTGTGTGTGTGTGTGTGTGTGTGTGTGTGTGTGTGTGTGTGTGTGTGTGTGTGTGTGTGTGTGTGTGTGTGCGCGCGCGCGCGCGTGCGTGCGTGCGTGCGTGTGTGTGTGTGTGTGTGTGTGTGCGTGTGTGTGCGTGTGTGCGTGTGTGTGTGTGTGCTCACTGGGCTACAGTGGATGTAAAAGTTCCCGGACATACAACTGTGTCCTGGTAAGACCTCTGTGTGTGTGTGTGTGTGTGTGTGTGTGTGTGTGTGTGTGTGTGTGTGTGTGTGTGTTGACTTCCACACACAATGCAATGTAACTGCAGAGCGAACAGATTGTTGCGCAAACATGGTATACATACACACTGGGTAACCGAGTTTGTGATTGAAGACGTTAATTCGGTAGTGTTCTTCTTGCAGCTTTCAAAAAAATTTTTGAGTACCACCTACACCTAAAAATAGTTCTGTCAGTGTTGCACTTATGCTAGGGGTGCCTCCGAATAGTCAATGCTTCAATAGGGGAAGCCCGACTACTAATCTCAAAGTTGAATCTTCGAATGAGTGTTACAAAATGGGTATCGTGCCATTTGGGTTATATGGTGGTGCTCAATGTCTGATTTCACATAGAACATTGTAATAAAATAAAAATGTAAAAAGAAAGACGTGTTTAATATATACAGTACAGACCAAAAGTTTGGACACACCTTCTCATTTAAAGAGTTTTCTTTATTTTCATGACTTTGAAAATTGTAGATTCACACTGAAGGCATCAAAACTATGAATTAACACATGTGGATTATATATGGAATTATATACATAACAAAAAAGTGTGAAACAACTGAAAAATGTCATATTCTATGTTCTTCAAAGTAGCCTTTTGCTTTGATTACTGCTTTGCACACTCTTGGCATTCTCTTGATGAGCTTCAAGAGGTAGTCACCTGAAATGGTCCTCCAACAGTCTTGAAGGAGTTCCCCGAGAGATGCTTGGCACTTGTTGGCCTTTTTGCCTTCACTCTGCGGTCCAGCTCACCCCTAAACCATCTCGATTGGGTTCAGGTCCGGTGACTGTGGAGGCCAGGTCATCTGGCGCGGCAGCCCATCACTCTCCTTCTTGGTCAAATAGCCCTTGATGCCTTCAGTGTGACTCTACAATTTTCATAGTCATGAAAATAAAGAAAACTCTTTGAATGAGAAGGTGTGTCCAAAATTTGGTCTGTACTGTATATTTAATGTGCATAAATAAATCCAAACACTCCTGACAAATTAAAGTTCCATGATTCATGAGCGACACAGAAGCTTCTTGGCGGGAGAAATGTAAATATTGAATAATGTCTGAGATATACTGTAAAGGCATATCTAATTTAATTCTATAAATGAATTTTTTTATTGTTTTTCAGTGCACGAATTAGCTAAATCAATTTGATTTGCTGACAGGCGAAATGTAAATCCTGTCTGCAGTGTGGAGTTCTGCAATTATTTGTAATTTTTTTATTGATCCATAAGGTTTTTATACTTTTTCTTTTATATCTTTGTGTGATGTTCTGTAAAGCGTGGATATAAAGTTATGAGGAATCTTTTCACGACTACCTGGTGTCTTTGTTGTCATTGTCCAGCCAATAACCAATTAATCAACTGATGTTTAAATTGGATACTGGATAAAAAGAAACATAACAATCTAAAATAGTACTGAAC
>NC_139602.1:5447749-5462749 GCF_946808225.1 Silurus aristotelis
ATGACCTTCAAAATATTCCCCTTACACAGCAATACAGTTCTCACAGCATTCCTTCGACTTCTGGAATGTGTCCTGGAAGTCTTTTTTTTTCCGAAGCGTGTCAAGCACCTTCTGCGATCCTCCAAATCTAGCGAGTAGAGTGGGTGTGGAAGTGAAATCATGTGGATCGTTCCCCGGCAATCATCATGCACGAGTTGCTGAATGGTTTCGAAATTTTTATGGGTTGAGCTCATTGAAGGTCTTTCTGACCTCTCGTCGTCTTCCGGTGATGTTCTGTTTAAAAAACATTAAACGACTCATTGCAACATCCCCATATGTCAAACATATGTCATGTCAAACGTCTCTGTAGCAGATTTGCGCAGTTCCACGTGGAATTCCATGTTTGCGTTTTGTTTCAACTTGCTGTTTGTGATCAAATTACAGACGTGGTAATGCACGTGGTCAAAATAGCACCAGTTAGTACCATAAGTCTACCACCTCACAGTTACACATATATGGAAGAACTATAAAGCAGAATTATGACATAAAATGAGGACATCAGGAAAACAGACAAAGACTCAATAAGATGATGGACATTTACACCCAGCACCACATATTTAAAGCATACGCCTTACTCACACTCTTCACTCTCCTGCCAAAGGTGAGTGAACAGTTGATTTGTGAGATTTCAAATTGTACACCTTAACATTGCATTAACCATCAACACAACAACCTTTTCAACATACCAGAATAAAACAAAGATCAAACAAGTCAGTCAAAAAAAGAAAAAGACAAAGTAAGGGATCTTCAAGGAACAAATAAAATGACAGCATCATGTCACAAAGTAGAAGAATCATTAGTATTCAATGGACAAATACAATTAAAGTATCTAATTTCAGATAAAGTAAAAACAAATATTCAGGTCTATGATTTGCTGCACCTCCTACTCTCAGGGAGTAAACATTTTTATTTTCGAGGCTAATATTTTTATTCAACTTCAACAAAACCATTTTTTGGGGAATTTACTCTTTTTGGACTGAAAATGGGGCCTGCAGTGCAAAAAAGTAGGGGAGTGTTGACCCTTAATGACTTCTATAACAGAGGTGCAAAATGTAATTGTTCCCTCATAATTGGTAACAGTCATTAACAATTTAAATATAGTGGAGTAAAAAAAGTTGCTTATATCTTTGATACTAAGTAAAGCAAGAACGTAGCCAAAAGAGCCTCACCATCATCACATAATCTTTTGGCATCTGTGTAATTACAGTGTGAGTATTTGGCTTATGCAGTATACATCACTTTCTGTATGATGAACTGTGTTCTAGTATTCTTCCCGGTTTCTTTATATAGGAAGAAATGTAGATTTTAGACCCTAAATGTATGTGGCTAAAAAATTTCAGTTTTTTATCTGTCGTTTTACCAAATGAGTAATAGTTTTACCTCAGGATCTGTCTAGTTTGCACATATACTTGCCTAGTTACCGATTAAACCAAAGAATGTAGGCGCTGGGGCAGCACAAGGCATCGTCAGGCATGTCAGAGACCTCACCTAAACCTCTCCAAGAATTAAATTCAGTTTGGGCATAATAAAATACAACAGCAAGTTAGCACATAACCAAGACAACAGTCGCTAAACAAAGTAATGGAGATTGTCTGAGAGAAGTGAAGAAAAGAGTGCAGGCAGGGTGGATTGGGTGAAGAAGAGTGATAGCAGGAGTAATTTGTGATAGAAGGGTATCTGCAAGAGTAAAAGGGAAAGTTTATAGGGCTGTAGTGAGACCTGCGATGTTGTATGGTTTAGAGACAGTGGCATTGTGGACAGGAGGTGGAGCTGAAGGTAGCAGAGCTGAAGATGTTGAGGTTTTTGTTGGGAGTGACGACGATGGACAGGATTAGAAATTAGTTTATTAGAGGGACAGTGCATGTAGGACGTTTTGGAGACAAGGTGAGCTAATTAAAATGGTTTGGTGCAGAGGAAGGACATGGGGTATATCAGTAGGAGAATGCTGAGGATGGAGCCACGAGGAAGGAGGAAAAGAGGAAGACCAAGGAGGAGGTTTATGGATGTGGAAAGAACTCACTTTTGTTAACCCCAAACACATAATAATAAATGTGCACTTACATTTGATTTCATTTCATTTTTATTTACCATGCACTCTCAAAGCAGCTTTACAGAGTTAAATAGGTTATAAAGGTGGTTTTATAAAAGAATGTATAAATTTCCTTCTGTTCTCAAAATTATATAAATATAATGGAATATATTATACAGAATTTATATTTCTGCACTTCATATTTGTATCTGTATATAACTTTATTTAGAGCACATCAGTAGTTCATTCTCATTAAACAGATTCATCTTTGTTTATTTGTGCAGATGTTTGTGGATTCAGTGAATATTTCGTGATAAGGAGTCTCGATCCCAGCTGAATTCTCTTTTGCCCCGACTTGTCAGAGAGGAAAACACAGGAGACAGTCAGTCAGGATATGATGTCAGTGTCTGAATAACATCGCTAGACATGTCGGATGGCAGACGATGTCTGAAAGGAAAACAAATCCTGCACGGCATAAAAGGCTTTTTATTGGCGATGCAAAGCCCCGGCTGTCAGTGAGCTGAAACTGAATGAGGGAAATCCACGTCAGAGTGCTTTGGGAAGATGAAATGTGAAGCCAGGGATCTTCGGGCATCTCTCAGATTCTGTGACAGAGACTCAAATAAGCAATTTATAGTCAAAAGTGCAGCAATGTCACAGCGAGTTAATACATTTCTAAAAACAGAGATGGCTAGAAGCCCTTCACGGTAGTCTTAAAGGCTGATCAATATCTACAGCCATGTGTGCAATGTAGTAAGCCAGTGTTTTCACCTACACATCCCTGGAGTCGACCTGTTCAGCATTGGTAAGGTTATTTTTTTTTTTTTTAGAGTGGTAGCAGTGAGAACAATGTCAATACAAACATCCTTAGAAAACATGCGTTTTTCTCTGCACATGTAAAAAAAATACAAGAACTAAGCCCAAAGGTGGACCAGTGGAACCTGTCTTTTCAGCTTTTAATCTATTTTTTAAGGGGCATAGTCGTTCACCTCCCCGCGGTGTCCCATGGAAAACCTGTACCCTCTCGTTAACACTCCTGGAGGAGAGTGGGTATAAGGGCTAAGAAACGACACAGAAGGCAACTGTAAAAATACGAGCCAAATTCTCTTGCTAGAGGGATTGCAACCCAGTAAGAGTCTAATCTCACGGGACAGATACAAAGTGCTGATAGAAAAATGCAAAGAATACGAAATGGAGCCACAACATACAGAATTGGGATTCAACCCAAACCGCTCGGACAACGCGGGCCTGAGAGCAATCTCGCCATGAAGGAGCGTGGTCAAAGCGGACTTGTCCGAAGCCACGCTGACGATTTGGTCCCGTCACGTCGTAGAGCAACCTGTCAGGCATTTACCGTTGCCTCATTCAACGTGCGGACCCTGGCAGATACCATACGTACAAATGGCCACCACATTCGCCATTAGCTGTAGCAGATCATCGCCGGCTGCGAGAAGAACTCCATCGACTTCATCGCCATTCAAGAACATCGACTCAAATCCAATCATTCGATCAGCTCACGAAAGCACGATAAGTGGATGCTGTTGCACATGAACTGAACCAGTGAGTGCCACGGTGTCGGCACTCTCTACAGTGCATGGCTCACACCGCACGTCTATGCGGTGGAGCACAAATCGGACCGCATCACCACACATATAGAAGGCAATCCAAAAATATGCATCATCTCGGCTTATGCTCCCACCAACACATCATCCGATGACGCGAAAGATGCCTTCTATAACGACCTGAGCAACCTTATCTTTCAGATTCAGCCACACACCGTTATCATCATAGCAGGAGACTTCAATGCACGCATTGGCCTTGACAGCCACGACTCGAATCCTTCAGTCGTTGGTCCGGCATGCCTCTACGACCACTCAAATGATAACGGCCAGCGCATGATCGACCTATACGAAGCAGCAAAACTTCGACCAGCACACTCCCACTTCCAAAACCGCCTCTCGCGCCTCATCACATACACCAGCCCAACGGATAAGCGGCACCAACTCGACCACATCATGGTGAGCGCAAAGTGGTGGAAGTCTATCCGCAACTGTCGAGCCTACAACACCATCGACATCGGGTCTGACCACAAAGTGGTGAGTGCACAGTTTCAGATCTCCTTGCGCAGCGCCAAGCGACCACCAGATGGGAGATGCAAGTTCAACTGGGAGAAACTATCCGACCAGAACAACAAGGACAAGTTCAACGTTATGCTGCAAAACAGGTTCAGTTCGCTCATGGTCGAAACGCCGAAGTCAGGAACGCAAATCGAAGAGATTGACAGACGAGCAAACGCGCTAGACACAGCGCTACGTGACACGTGCGAAGAGGTGCTCGGTAAAAAGCGCCCAAACAAGCATCCAAAGTGGGTGAGCGCCGAATCACTGTCACTCTTAACGGCAACCAACAAGGCGGGCGAACGCTACAAACAAATGCGCCTACAAACCCATAAAGAACTATGGCAACAGATGCAAGGCCAGGTATCGGAAGCCTTCAGTCGCGATCAGTCTACATACCTAGACAACCAGCTCATCGCCCTTGAACTCGCCGACCAGAGACGAGAGAGTGGCAAAACCTGGAAAATCATCAACCAGATAGCGGGAGATGAGAACAAGGCCGACCCTACCAAAGTCCGGATGTTGGATGGCTCACTGCCAAAAGGCAAGGACAAGCTGCTTCCTGAGTGGCGTAGCAACTTTGACAAGTTGCTCAACAACGCCAACTCTAATGCCGATCTAAATCACCATCCAGGACCATCTCCTCCAATCACAGCCATCAAGACGACCGCGTTCACACGAAGTGAAATCGCACAGGCAATCGCCAACATGAGTCGCAACAAATCACCCGGACCAGACTACGCCATGACAGCAGAGGCGCTCAAAGACGGTGGCGACTTCATTGTGGCCGAACTGCTCACCATCGGCAACCTCGTCTACAAGACTTGTCACGCGCCCAAACAATGGACCGCAAGCTACATCATCCCGGCGCCTCAATCTACCCGAAGGCAGAGCCGAGACGCATTGGCCTTGCATGGAGAGCATTCAACAAGCTTAGAACCATCCTGACAACTTCAACTCTTCGTCTTCATCTCAGGCTCCGCATTTTCAAAGCCGCCTGCATCTCCATCTTGCTGTACGGTTGCAAGACCTGAAACTTAACGGAAACGCTCAGTGATCAACTCGACAAGTACGCCAGGGCATGCTAACGGACAATGCTGGGTATCAATCAATCCGTAGACCGAGTTAGGAACTCTACACTCTACAAACAGCTACCACTGCACGACACCATCCGTCAGTAACAGCTCAACTTTACCGGCCACTGCATCCGCATGGCCGAAGACGAACCAGTCAATCGTTTCGTCCTGTACGAGTCCAAAATTCGACCATCACTTCGACCCGGCGCGCCAAGGAGGACGTATCGACAACAGATCTCGTCATACTTCATTCCTAAGGGCAAGGAGCCACTCAGCACCGAGGAAACTCGACCGATGATGATGATGAATCTATTTTCCATTTTCCTGATAACTGGAACATTCACAACAACCAGCAGAGAAGAAGTGCTTGATGAACCTGCTGCCAAAAATCCATGAATTTTTAACTTATGAAAAGTAAAAGATACACCAATTATACTATATATATATATATATATATATATATATATATATATATATATATATATATATATATATATATATATTTATATATATATATATATATATATATATATATATATTTATGACTGTCAATCAATTAAAATGCTTAATCGCCATGAATTACTAATTAAATTTGTCCATGATTGTTATGAGTTAACTTCTGATTAATTGCAACTTAATTGCACATTTTTATCTGTTCTTGATGTACCTAAAATTAATACTTTTCAAGTTTTTAATACTCTAATCAACATGGGCATGGATGAATATTGATGCTTTATGAAATGTATATTTATTATGAATGAACCCAAACTCAACATAAAGCATGAAGACTAAATATTCTTGTAAAAAAAGTAATTATAGTGTTTTAAATTCTGTAAATCATCGGGGCACCAAATGCAACTTTTGTTTCCACACGGACGGTTTTAATTGCTGGATGTGCATCATGGCGGGTTTTGGTGCTTAATTTGAGGCTTGGTGCATGTAGCATTTACTGATTCAAATCATTTTTTGGTGGATTTATTTATTTATTTTTATTTTGCATAAAAATAGTCAAACAGAAAAGACTAAGATGACAAAAAATAAATTAATTAATTAAATTTGTTTTAATTAATTTAATAATTATAATAACTGATGTAATTATAGGTATAGGTTAGTTACAGGTACTGATGTAGGTGAGGAGACCTGGGGTGCAGTAAGCGTTACAATTTATCCCAAAGGTGTTCAGTAGGGATGAGATCAAAGCTTTATAGCAGGCCACTCAAGATCTTCAAGCATGTAAACCAGATCTGCAAGAAGCTCACTTTGTGCACAGGTTCATTGCCATCCTGGAACAGGTTTGGGTTTCCAAGTTTAAGTGAATGCAAAATTTTATTATAGTGTATCTAAAGAAAGTACAACTGAGTGCCTCCAGTTTTGTGGTAACAGTTTGGAAAAGAACCAAAAAATAGCAGGAAAGGTCAAGTGTCCCAATACTTTTTATATGTGTTTTTTGAAATATATTTATATGTGTGTGTGTGATTATGTATGTATGTATGTATATGTATATGTATATATTTCTATATATATTTATAACAAATGCATTTTACTGAAGTTTAAACAGGAAGTTTATAATTTATACTTCACCTGTATGGCAGTATAGAAACTATCTGACTAAACCTCAAATTTTAAATGACTGCTATATACTACAAAAATTAATTCTTATCCTTATTTAAATTAAATAGTAACATGTGCCAGCATCCCTTATATAAAACTCAAACTAAATTGTATGGAAAAAACTTTAACCCCTTCAAAAACAGGGTCTGAGAATTCGAAGGCAAGACTTTTTTATATTTATGCTAATATTACAGACATATAAATACAAAATAGTTTTTCACTGAAAACATTAAAATGGCTCATGACAAAAAATATATAACAATAAAACTTAAAATTACCTGTATGTGCTTTCTCAAGTTGAAAGCCATCAAGTTTTAAAGCCGATAATTTTGATTATCTCCATCATATATGGCCATGGGTGTTCAGGAATGTCTTTGTTTTTATTTATTTTCACACCATTCCTCTTGTTGCCTTGCTCATTGTTAGCTCTGCTAGCCTACGTCTATATCTGATAGCCAGGAAATAATACAGTGATATAGTGAAAATGAAGGGTTGAAAAGACTGCGCTTTTAACAATGAACATTGTCTCAAAGCAGCTTTACACAGATAATATGGTGATAAAAATGAACAAAATGTTCTTTATAAGCGTAAGTTTTACGAAAATTTTAATTAAATACTTTAAATAATAAATAAATTAATACAAATTAATATGTAAATTAATATTTCAATACTCTAATCAAAATGGGCATGAACAAATATGGATGCTTTATGCAAATAAATTTTATTAATTAGTGAAATATATTTATTTGTATTATATTATTTATTTATTTATATTAATTAATTTCAAATTTGTAATAAAAATCATCAAACAGAAATGCATGCAGCATTAATAAATGCATAACATTTGTACTGTTATACAAGCTCCACATTGACTATTCTAAAATATATCCAAGTAAAATTTTTATAGTATTGTCCCTTGAGAAGATATACTAAAAGCGTTGCTAAAATGTACGGGTATATATATATATATATAAGGGGTATATAAATATTTATATATATATATATATATATATATATATATATATATATATATATATATATATATATATATATATATAAACCAATTGTGGTAAAAAAAAAAATCTAATAAAAATGAAAATGATATTCTAAATAATCCTTAATTATATAGAAGTAACTTGAGATACTACTACTAACATATGAAGCACAGAATGGCAAACTTGGTGCAGGCTATTTGCTGGTACCTAGAATAATGAAGTAGGGGGCAGAGCTTTCTCTGTGCAGGTGAGGAGGGTTCTACTGAACAGCCTAAAGATCCATTGATTTACTGAGCAACTCAAGAACTATGAGGATGTATGTGGACTGTAATTGATATCAACAGTTTGCTACAATGGCTGAGGAATGCAATTTGCATGAACAGTTCTGCATTTGAGCACCTATTACTTAATGAGTGGACATTCAGTGCCACTCAGATGAGGACGGGTTTCCTTTTTAGTCTGGTTCCTCTCAAGGCAGGAACATTTTCAGCAGTAAACAGTGCTTCCAGCCCTGCCCTAAGTACTATTACTTCCTGTTGGTGCAATAACCAAAACTCTACATTTAATCTTTTTTTTCAGCAAGTTGATGCCAAAATTTTATTTTATTTTTAATTTCAGAGGAAAAAAAGGGAAAGGGAACTGTTTACCACTACTATAATTAAGGGGACAAAGGTTTTATGATGTAGCTATAAATGGAAAAAGATTAATGAGATGTTTATTCATAAACTGTAAATAAGCTGTTTTATAATAGGAATAAAACAATATGATAATAATAAACATCTGTGTAGATTATGTTGCTTTAACAGTGCAATGGTAATTGTGAAGCTAATTTATGGTTTTCAAATTGCCTTTGTTACCCATGTTACTGATTAGAGTCCTGATTCATGAAATAAAATAAACATGGTTATTATTAATCTATTTTTGCAGCTTTTTTACCAAATTGTCCCCTGCAGTGTTTGCTTCTTGGTGAAATTCAGTTGTACTTGATTTTTAATATCGTTGGATATGTTAAAAAGGCTTGTAATTTCCCGTGTTTAATGTAATTCAGTCGATTGCTGTCTGATATGACTAATGCTAGTAGGTGAACTAGCATATGTGTTGTTTCTCATCACTAAACTCAAAGTAATCATTTATAAAGATCTCCTTTACATAAATTTTTTTTATCAAATTCACAGACTCGGCCATACAAACATGACCTTGCTCTCGGCGTCCATGTTTTTTTCTTAATATCAGAACTTGGTAGTGTTTGGTACAATGGATTGCAGCATATGTAGTGGTGCTTATTAAGCCATTATTTAATGGAGCAGTGGCTTCGTTTGCGGTGGACAGGTTTATAAAGCGAGTGCTAGCCTACAGGTACATCCTCACCTGAGCCGTTGGAGGCCAGCCACCCTTAGGCAGGGTATGACTCTCACACTCTAAATAGCCTGAGGCTACATTTGTAACAGACACACAGACACACCTCTCAGCCTCCTTTTCTTCTTTCCAATTTTCACTCCTTCGCTCGCTCTCTCTGTCCTGCTCCTGTGCTCTTTGCTGGCCGCTTGTTGACCTGCTTCCTTCCCTCTATCATTCTACTTCCTCTCTCAGTTTTTCTGACCAAAGGCCTACACCAAAGACCTTCTCGAAGTCTCCACCTCTCTCTCCTCTGCTGGTCCTCTCTACAGCAGTGGCTCTCCTGTGTGTGTGGCTTTCTTTAATGTCAGTCTTCTCCTCAGCCAAAATAACCAAAATGGCTGACTTCTGCCACTTTCTTGAAGCGAATGCATCAGCTTTACCGTTGCTGAACCCGAGACCTAATACTATACTAGAACCCAGCTAGCTATCATGTACTAACCTTGATCAAAATAGAATAACACTGTTAATAATTAGAACTGCTAAAGCTAGCACACAAGTGACAATATCTCTCATTCATAATTGTTAATAAAATAAATTGCATAATTACAAAGAAATTTAAATTTGGTAACTTTCCACTCTTTCTGATTAGAGTTTGAAATCATATTTATGAATTGTTGTAAATACCTGACAGGATCTCTGACAGGATTTTTTAAGTCCTACACTTAAATCTTACTAATCTAAACATCTACAGAAAATTAGCTAGCTAAAATAAGTAGGATCTTTGACAGGATTTTCAGTAATATTTATACATATTCATAATCTTAACTATTCGTGAAATCTGACAGGATGTCTTAGAGGATTGTTCAGATTTGTACATATTAATAACATAAACTACTAAAACCTACCAGCTAGATATGATATGGTTATAACATGGCAAGATTTCTACAATGATTTAGGAGATATTTATCTACCTAAACTGCAATAGATAAGCAAATATCTCATAATTCTCACTACTACTACTTGCTAGGTTGCTAATTAAAGCTAACCTGACAGGATTTCTGACAGGATTTTTCTAAATAATCATATTCTAAATGTTAATAACCTGCTAAGAAAATAGCTATTGTTAACATGACAGGATTTCTGAATAAATTTGTAATATGAATAAATAAAAATATTGGTGCGTAAACCTGGATATTTCTTAAAATGTTTCTATTCCATTTATGAATGGATGTCCTTACTGATAGCTTGTGTGTTAATATGGGGCCAGGTTATAAAAGAATTTAGTTTTAATCATAATAGCATATTTGTTGCATGGTTTTTCTGTTCTTCTAGTTCTTCTAGGCTCATCAATTCAACTTAAATGCACAAAAATGCCTTCAGAGTCTCTTATCCTCACACAACTGTCAACCATGCAACCAGTAAAATGGTCAGGTTCACCTCCATTTCAGTGGAATAGCTTTACCTTTTACTGCTGTTGCAGTTGTTCAGGGGATTCTGACTCAATTCCTGGATTACAGACATTTACAC
Source organism: Silurus aristotelis (assembly GCF_946808225.1). Taxonomy (NCBI): domain Eukaryota; kingdom Metazoa; phylum Chordata; class Actinopteri; order Siluriformes; family Siluridae; genus Silurus; species Silurus aristotelis. The sequence goes on from NC_139602.1 coordinate 5,458,482, forward strand.
AGTCACTTCTGTGCCAGTGAACATAATCATGTATACAACTTAACATGAGGAGAAAGACACCAAGCTCCTGCTTGCACCAGCTACAACTTTCATCTCTTTCAGTGTCTGAGATGCCCAAAGGATGTGTAATTTTCTCCCAGACTATCTCCAGAGGAATCTCACTACACCAAGCTTGATATCAACCTCTAGCACTAGCATACACTCTGGGGCTAATCTGCAATCTTTCAAACTCACATTAAAGCTAATTTATGGAGAGCTGCGGAGTTAACATGTGAACACGCAACACAACCAATATTCAAATTCCTTTACTGAAAGAAATTAAATATGCTAATTGCAAATAGAATGCTTATTTAATAGCAATTGCAGTGGTTGTGTGGCTCAGACCATTCCTTAACCAAAGCCAGGGACAGCTACAATGAGGCAAATTATTTTTATCCAATGCAAGCGCTAGTGTCAGGAACCACACTAATGCTAATTTATAGCTAGAATACAAAAGCAAAAGTGTGTTAAGATTCCATTACATGGTGGATAAGTAATGTGGACTACCTGCTGCGTACAAATATACCTACAGTACACACAATTACAACATGCCTTGAGTGCATGAGGTAGGGGTGGGTGTTTTATATATATATATATATATATATATATATATATATATATATATATATATATATATATATATATATATATATATATATATATATATATATATAATGGACCCCACTCACTATTACTCCAATATCAACTTCGGCAATAAAACGGAATAAAATGGTATGAAAATATAGATATTAGAATATTGTGCTCTCCTCAAGGAGTGCGCTTAGTGATTTGCATATTCATATATGCAAAGGCAAACATGAATCATTTCCCTCACCACCTTTGCTGCTCTCTAAAGGTTACAGCACATTAATTAAAACCTAACAATTAGCGTGAACACTCTCCATTATTTATTCTTTTTTCCCACAACCCTGCGTGGAGCAGTCATAAATAATATCAGCAGAGGCCTCTTTCTCTTTGAGTTTAGGACCTGTTAAAATCACACAGCTAGTTCACTGCCGGTCAACGCTGCTTCTCACTGTTACCTCCCACTGATTACCTGACACAGCAAATCAAATCTCTACCAGAGAAACCGCTTCACACAGACTCAATGAACACACTATGCAAACATCTACCTCAATGAATTGGTGCTATTGTCAACTCTTTATGATGGAATTAACAGTTGCTCAGCTCCTATGAGGCCCAGTAGCCCTTCTCTTTAGTTTTATGTGTCACCTGCTAAGCCTGCCAAAGCATTAATTTTAACAATGTTCTCAGATCAGTTTGAGAAGCAAGGCATTTGTCGCTAAACTACATTTATCAGTTTTGTCTTTCCTACTCTTGCATTTCTCAAGGGGACCTAAAGCACATATGCCATTAAATTTTACTGTCCTCCAGGTTCTCCTCAACGAGATCGTTTGCTTATTCAGATTCTACTTGTATCATTTTGAATCCTACAAACGTTGCCTTTTAGTTCCTACTACGGTTGTCCTGTGTAAATTCTTCACATTATGTAAATCTTAAGGCACTAAATTTCTACTTCGAGTTGAAATCATATCTTTTATACAATGAGATCTTGCTTTTACGTCATACGAGGTGGTATCATACATTTTCAAAACTAATAGTGCTATCTTGTGCTATTTTGACCATGTGCGTTAACACGTCTGCAATTTTATCATGGACAGCAAGTTAGAACAAAGAGCAAGAATTCTGCATTAAACTAAGCAAATCTGCCAAAATGACATTTGACATGACATACGTTTGACATATGGGGATGCTTCCATGAGTCGTTCGAGGTGTTTTGAGTGGCACGCGCGCTTTATAAGCAGAACAACATCACTGGAAGACGACGAGAGATCAGGAAGACCTTCAACAAGCCAACCCCGGAAAATGACGCAACCATTCAGCAACTTGTGCATGATGATTTTCGGTGAACATTCCACATGATCTTACTTCTGCCTTTGTAATGTTTCATTGCATACTGCACACTTTTATACATTTCCATGCATTTTCTTATTAGATACATTTGTAATTTATGTCTTCAAGTCAAGTCAAGTCAACTTATTTGTCATTCCAATCATTTACAGTGTGGCACACAGTGAAATGAAACAACATTCCCCCAGGACTGAGGTACAAACAAAATTTTACTAGTAATTAACCTGTTTATTTGTGTGTGTGTGTGTGTGTGTGTGTGTGTGTGTGTGTGTGTGTGTGTGTGTGTGTGTGTGTGTGTGTGTGTGAGTGTCTCAGTCCAGTCCCTTCATTCTGAGGATTCTGATGGCTTGCAGAAAGAAACTATTACACAGTCTAGATGTGAGGCTTTGAACGTTTCAGCACCTTTGGCAGGAGAGTGAAGAGTGTAAGTAAGGAGTGTACTTTACAGATGTGGTGCTGGGTGTAAATGTCCATCATCTTCTTGTGTCTTTGTCTGTTTTCCTGATGTCCTCATTTTATGTCATAATTCTGCTTTATAGTTCTTCCTTACATGTGTAACTGTGAGGTGGTAGACTTATGGTACTAACTGGTGCTATTTTGACCACGTGCATTACCACATCTGCGATTTTATCAAGTATTGGGTGGTTGTCCACATCTGGTAGAAAGTAACCAGTGCACCCCCACAAGACCTGCTGTTCTAGAAAAGCTCAGACACAAAGTCTAGACACCACAATTTGCTCAAATCCTTACAGTTGTATATTTTTTTACTGCATCCAACAAATCAACATTAAGAACTGACTGTATACTCAAAAAAATATATTGTTGTTAAAGAGTTAACATCCTGCCTGTTGCACTAAAACCTCCTCCCTCTGAGTGTTTAACAGCTGGTTCACACTATAGATATAGACAATATAGATATAGTTATACATTTTAATGCCACTCATATGCTGTTGATATCTTGGACAATTATGTGCAATAATCAATAATAATAATTAATACATGTGTAATAACGTCTAAAACTCTCATTGTAGTCTGCCATCTGTTTTCATTACTGCTTCACATTTCATTTTCACTTAATATATAAGTTAATATGTATATATATTACAAATTTCTTATTTTTTTATCTCACTCTCTTTTCTTTTATTTTACTGTGAGCAACTGCAACAATTTCTCTATGGGATCGACAAAGTATTCTCAGCACCAATAAAGTTTATATGTATCTATCTTTCTATGTATCTAACCAGGCACTTAAATTATCTCCTATGCACCAAATAAGAGTTTTGAGTTTATAAAGAAATAGAACTGTAGGTGACGGTGATAAAACCAATTGGGAGGGGGATATGTAGAGGTTTAGTGTCGGTCAATGAGGCCACGTTAAAAACTCTAATAACCAAGAAGGCTGGTTCATCACTCCCGATATCCTGACAAAATTGACCAAATCATGGCAAGCATCTGAAATGGGTTTAGCTTTTGGTGAAGGCGCATCAAAGAGAATGACCTTCCTTCCATAACATCTTAAGAGTTACTAACTGATTTTAGCACATGAAACAGCCTCTGAAGTGAATGTGTGTGTGTGTGTGTGTGTGTGTGTGTATATATATGTGAGCCGGGGGGTGTCAGAGTCTCTTCACTTTAAATATATTTGTCGATTTCAAGGCCAATAATAACACCAAATCAGGCGCAGCGCTGCTCTTTATTGAGACGAGCTTTGAACTCTTCTTAATAAATTACCTCCCACTTTATCGTTCTTGGAGTGAAAAAAAAAAAAAGACGTGCAATATTTATCAAGCTTCACGGAAATTATTATTTTTTTTTTTTAATGTTGAGGGGTTGTGGAAAAAGAAAAAAAAAATCCTTGAAATTTTCATCAAAAGTATTCTAATCATGCAATCATCAGGTCAGCTAATGAGTTAGCAGGAGTGAGAGCCTTAGTCGCCATGATCCACCAGGAAAAGTGTGAATGTATCTCTCTCTCTCTCTCTCTCTCTCTCTCTCTCTCTCTCTCTCTCTCTCTCTCTCTCCCTTTCTCTCTCTCTCTCTTTCTCTCTCTTTCTCTCTAGCCCTGGCTCATTAAAGCTGAGCCTCATTAGGCCGTCGTTCACTGGTCCATTTGATTATAGTTTCACTTTTTAAAGTGGAAAATTTCACTCATTATGCTCATTAGTTTCCAAGGTCGTCGTTTGAAGCCGTTGCTGTCGATATGAGATAAATCGACTCTTCGTTCCATCTCTCTCTCTCTCTCTCTCTCTCTCTCTCTCTCCATTTTTTCATTCACAAATACACCTCCCTCTCATTTT
>NC_139602.1:5467749-5470249 GCF_946808225.1 Silurus aristotelis
AAGCCGACATCTTAATAAAACAGCCTCAGGCAAAAGCCCATTAAAGACTTCACAAGGCAGCCTCCCCTCTGCCAGGTATACACACTGCACACTACACACACACACACACACACACACACACACACACACACACACACACACACACACACACACACACACACACACTCGCACTCTCTTTTCTACTGACACACTCTACACAATGCAGCTGTCTGTCGTTCTGTGTGTGTGTGTGTGTGTGTGTGTGTGTGTGTGTGTGTGTGTGTGTGTCTGTGTCTGTGTGTGTGTGTGTGTGTGTGTGTGTGTGTGTGTCTGTGTGTGTGTGTGTGTGTGTGTGTGTGTGTGTGTGTGTGTGTGTGTGTGTGTGTGTGTGTGTGTGTGTGTATGGTTGAATTTGGGAATGGTTACAGACCTCATTGTAACCTCAGTAGCTTTTAGAGTCGATATAAGAATACAAATAAGGAGACTTCTGATGTGTGTGCGTGCGTGCGTGTGTGTGTGTGGAGCAGCAATATTTGTATGGATGTCTACTAGGAATGTGTGTTGCATCAATTCAAATCTGTGTATTCTTGGCAATTAGACATTCATTGTACCTGTCAATCATAGTTTGGAACAAAAAGTGGGAATTTTCTCTGTACCTGTCCAAGTAGGGGGTGTGGCCTCTGTACTTGTAAGTCTCCATCATGCAACTGTAGTGTGCATGTCCTTTATACCTGTTATTAACATTAAAGAAGGTGAGGGGGCGTGACTTCGTCCATGCGTTTATGACCTCCAGAATAGACTACTGTAATGCATTACTCGGTGGATGTCCTGCATCATTAATAAACAAGCTTCAGTTAGTCCAGAATGCAGCAGCAAGAGTTCTCACAAGGTCAAGAAAATATGATCACATAACCCCAATCCTATCGTCCCTACATTGGCTTCCTGTTAAGTTTCGAATAGACTACAAACTATTACTTCTTACTTATAAAGCACTAAATGGTTTGGCTCCTATGTATCTATCCAGTCTTTTTACACGCTACAATCCGCCACGCTCCCTGAGATCTCAAAACTCTGGGCTTCTAGTGGTTCCTAGAATAGCAAAGTCCACTAAAGGTGGTAGAGCATTCTCACATTTAGCTCCTAAACTCTGGAATAGTCTTCCTGACAGTGTTCGGGGCTCAGACACACTCTCCCAGTTTAAGTGTAGATTAAAAACATATCTTTTTAGCAAAGCCTACACATTACACGTCTCTCATCATAACCTTGTGCTCCAGAACATCTGATCACATGCACATTATTAACTTGTGCTGTTAATATCATGAACAGCAGCTACGCTAATTCCTCTCCACTGCTTCTCTTTCTCTCCCCATCCCGAGACACCCTGAGTTTTGGCCAGCTCCAGTCACCTCCCACCTCGTGATGATTACGGACCTTTGAAGAAGTAGATGCCGAACTTGCAAACATCCCGAACCATCTAGAGACGTACCAGTGCCATTTGGATCCCGCTACATGTGTGGAGTTTGACATTGGACCTCCTGGAGTGTTAAAGGCTCTGGCATGGAGAAGCTGATGCTGGATCTGTGATGATCACAAATGCTGAGCTCATAAAACTAGGAGCTACTAATCATATAGACTGTAAAAGACTGCAGAAAGAACATCACTTATAATCTTATACTCCAGTAATCATGTTAGTTCTCACTCTCCAGTGTTCTGTATTGTTGAAAGATTTATGATCAAACTCTTGATGTCACCCAAATGAGGATGGGTTTCCCTTTTGAGTCCGGTTCCTCTCATGGTTTCTTCCACATATCATCTAAGGGAGTTTTTCCTTGCCACAGTCGCCACGGCTGCTCATCAGGGATAAACGCACACCATTCACCTTAACTGTTCATTTCTGTAAAGCTGCTTTGAGACATTGTCTGTTGTGAAAAGCGCTATACAAATAAACTTGACTTGACTTGACTTTTGTGCTTGTCAATAAAACTGAAGAAGGTGAAGGGGTGTGGCCTTTGTACCTTTTAATAAAAGTGCTGAAGGTAAAGGGATGCGACCTTTGTACCTTTTAATAACAGTAAACAGGTGAAGGGGTTTGGCCTTTGTACTTGTCAATAACAGTGAAGAAGCTGAAGGGGTGTGGCCTTTGTTCCAGTGAAAAAAGTGAAGAAGGTGGAGAGGCGTGTCCTTTTTACCAGTCAATAAAAGTGAAGAAGGTGAAGGAGCGTGGCCTTTATACCTGTCAGTAACATTGTAGAAGGTAAAGGGGCATGGCCTTTGTACCTGTCAGTAACATTGTAGAAGGTGAAGGGGTGTGTCCTCTGTATCTGCCAACTTTAGTTTTAAGAAGATCTAGATTAAAATGCTTTCAATGTATCATTTATGTATCACTCACTCACTCACCCACACACACACACACACACACACACACACAACCACAAGCACCCATAGCAGGGGTCAGCTGCATGCTTTTAAGATGTGGATTCTGGTCTTATGGATGGAGTGATATTAAACAGACTCGGAGTGA
>NC_139602.1:5472749-5482749 GCF_946808225.1 Silurus aristotelis
GGAGCCTGATGGCTTGAGGGAAGAAACTGTTGCACAGTCTGGATGTGAGGCCTGAATAATTCGGAACCTCTCTCCTAATGGTAGGAGAATGAAGAGTGTGTGTGAGTGTGTGCAAATAGCTTTGTGAATGCAGAGTGTAGTGTAAATGTCTGTTATAGAGTGGAGAGAGAGACTCCAAAGATCTTTTCGGCCGTCCTCCCTATCCTCTGTAGGGTCTTGCTATCGGAGACAGTGCAGTTCCCATACCAGGCAGTGATGCAGCTGCTCAGGATGCTCTGGATGGTCCCTCTGTAGAACATGTTCACGATGGGAGGAGAGATATGAGCTTTCCTCAGCCTTTTCAGGAAGTAGAGACCCTGCTGGCCTTTCTTGATGATGGAGCCGGTGTTAAATGACTAGGTGAAGTTCTCCGCCAGTGCTTTTGATGGTCTAAACAGAGGATCCATCGAAAGTCAGTGGAGAATTGTCATTTGGTGCTTTCTTAAAGTCAACAGCCATCTCTTTACACACTAGCTACTTACTACTGCGTGTAGTTCTGCCAAGTTAGCGTAAATTTGTATGCCTGTACAATTATAATTCCCGGTTTGAAAAGTATCATATGATATTATATATCATTTCACACCAATCCTCTGCTTCAACTTCATGTCTTTAATTAGGAAACCTTCTGACTTGATCGTATATTTAATGACCATCGAACAAACTTTATTTAAGCTGATGAAGGTCCTTTAGATGGCGACAGGGACTGAACTGAAGAGAGATGAGGGCAAGTCAACGAGGACTCTTTAAAACCCACTAATGAAACGATGCAGCAGGAAGCTCCAGATTCAGGGGCCTGACTCGTTTCAACTTTCACTCCTTCGTTCACCTCTCTCCTCCATGTATCGCTCTCGGACTGTCTCTCGAACACCCTTGTGTTCCCCGAGGAGCTGGGAATCGCTCGAGGCTGCGAGCTCGAAACTTTACTTTTGAACCAGAAGATCATCTCCTTCACAATTGAACCCTGCAGTCCCTGTGAGGAGAGAATGCCACCTTCTGGTGCTTCGTTGAAATCGGGTTTTTGGAAGGTCTTTGTAAAGATATGGTTTGTTGGTGCAGTTTGTAGTGAAGGGGGATATTTAGGGTTCTTTTGCAGGGGGTTAATGTAGGGGTGACTTATGGTGTGTTTGAAACGATGGCTGGTGTTGCTTATATGTTATGAATGGGATATGTTCAGCAGGGGGGCATTTAGGTGTGGGCATGGCCAAAGGGAGTATTTGGGTTGATACTGAAGGTATTTATGTTGCAAATACTCCTCTGGATTAGGGGTGGTTTGTGCTCTTTTAGGAAGGGGTGTTTTATTCAAACTGTGTGAATGGGGGTTAATTGCCGCGGTATTTATAGGTGGGCCAGAGGCGGGTTAATTGTCAGAGGGGTATTTAGGTTTTTGAGTGGCATTTGATCTGAAATGTAACTTCAAGCACATTTGATGTCAAATTATATATATATATATTTATATATATATATATATATATATATATATATATAATATATATATATATATATATATATATATATATATATATATAATGACTGTATTTCTAAAGGCTGTTGGGCTCTGGAGAGCTGAGGGATATTTTGGGACCGGGGAAATTATGCTATTTTGTAGGAAATCTAGAACAAGTGGGTTTCTTCGAGATTCTCCAGCTTTACACCTACATCCTAAAAACATACATGGAGGCAAAGTGTGTACTCATGCGTCACTCTCAGAGTTCCCAGGATAGGATCCAGTTTTCTGAAGTGTTTTTAGACAAAGAAAGAATTAAGAAGTATTTTAAAAGAGCATCTTTTAGAAAAACATATTAAGCTGATGCAGTAAAGGCATTTTAAAAGTGAAATAAATGAATCGCCGGACTGACTTGTGTCGTGTGTGTTTGTTTGTGTGTGTGTGTGTCTGTGTGTGTCTGTGTGTGTGTGTGTGTGTGTGTGTGTGTGTGTGTGTGTGTGTGTGTGTGAGTGTATGTGTGACCTAAGGCATCTTTTACTCTGAACTCATGTAGCACCTTGCAGGCATGTGGAGACTTCAAGAGATCAAACTAACTTCCCCCTAAATCTCTGTTTACTGCCTGTTTACTGTTTGTCCTTCAGCATAGAAAATGCACTCAGGGTCTGGAGGCAAAGGACACATCACCTTGACGTTATTGTGGCAACAGCGACATCTAGGGGATAGATATGCATGTGCAGCTTAGCTAATATTCTATTTCTCTCTCTGAGCAAATATAAAGTGTAGTATATATCAATTTGCATCAATATATCAAATGCAAGTAGTATAATTGTAATAAATTCTATAAAAAATACTCTTTTGGTGAGATAATAGATATTAAATATATTGTGATATTTTTTTTGGTTTTTTTGTTTTTTATAAAAACAGACTCCAAATTTTGTATTTAATATTTTAAAGTGTAAAATGCACATTTGTTTTCTGCTGGTTTCATGCAAATCTATTTCATTTACTCACCTGATTATTCACAGCAGCCATGTGTTTTAAGTTTTATATTTTAATGAAAAGACGTGAGCAGCATGTATTCATGCGATCACATAATCCTAATGAACATCACAGTATGTATATGTGTATCTCTCTGAATGAGACGTCTTGCTGAAATAAAATGTATATGATAGTGTAGAATCTGTACCGAATATCCAGAATTCCCTGTTACCTGGAGCTTATTTTCTTTTTTAAAGCAGAGAGGAGGTAAATAAAGCCCAGAAAGGAAGCAAAAGAAGCTAAAGCTCATAATTATGTTTTTTTTGTTTTTTTTGTCCTGACAGCACATTTTTGTTTTCTATAAATTTGAGTAATTTTGTGACCATAATAGAATGATAATAATCATAAAATCACCTGAGTAAAACGGAGGGAAACTAATAACAAGCTAGAGTGGTAGACTACACGTGCTGGGCCTTCAGCTATGTGACACAAGACTATAGAAAAGACACTAGAAAATAAACCCCTGGTGACTCGGTACCAAGTGAGTGTATGAATTTTTGAAATTTATATATGAATTTATATATGAATGTATGAAAGTTTTTGAGAGAACTATCATTATATAGATAATAGATACATACATACATACATACATACATATAAAAGTAAATACATGGTAAAAAGATACGTGTGTGTGTGTGTGTGTGTGTGTGTGTGTGTGTGTGTGTGTGTGTGTGTGTGTGTGTGTGTGTGCATCATGACACCATTTCTACTTCTCTGATACCGTTAACCTGATAACGATTCCCATGAGATATTATTACCAACTCTTCCACAAAGAAATCATTATAAGTGCAATAAATTTAAATACAGTTCATACATAAAAAATGACTCTTTATGTCTCTTTATATGTAAACAATATCTGTTTCTAACATTCCTTTATTTTCTATACTATTATGATCTATTCTATTTGTTACAGCATACAATATGTGATTTATTTTTCTCTAATCTTTGATCCATTATTATTGCTGGTAATAGCCCAGGATTTTTTTACTAGTGTTATTATAGACACTGGTATTGGGTTTGTATTTAAGCAAAAAAAAAAAACCCTCAAAAATTAAAGTATTATTTAGTTCAATCTGATTCTGAATCCAAAATTCAGTTTTGAGTATATAATGCACTATATATTACACAATAAAAAACAAAAAAAAGATCATATCATTCCCAGAAACTTATCATGATGGAATGTTTGCTAACAATCATTAGTGATGCTTAAAAAAATTATTTACATATTCAAAAATTATTTGTATTTTGATTATTTATATTTGAAAAGCAAAATTCAAATTGGGAAAAAACCCCACAAAAAAGCAGACTTTATATGAGAAATCAGACAAGCAAATTGATTTCTGATTATTATTATTATTTCAATTTTATTTTATTTAATAGCGTTTTTAACGGTAGCCATTGTCCCAAAGCGGCTTTACAGAATCAAATAGATTACAAATATAACTTTTACATTTATAAATTAGTCCATACACATTTTTTAGGAGATAAAAAGCTTAAAAATGTGAAATGATATATTTAGTGCGTATAAGTTCGTCCCCAATGAGGGAGCCAGTGGCGACATTGGCGAGGAAAAACTCCTTGAGATGGTTTTAAATCAAAAACCAGTCGCATCATCATGCGCTCGAATTCAAAAACTGTTCACTTCAAACAGTTTTCAATTGAACATTTCAAACTCTGATTCCGATATTACCTGCATCTATAAACTTTTATGTCAAACCGATTAGAATGAATTGATAGGGCTTTAAACACTGCAATGTCAAGCTAAAGATCAGTTTGGATGAATAAATAAAACAAAATACCATAATGGAAAAAAAAAAAAGAATCACAAGAGATTTTTATGCTGAGTTTGAAAAATTAATTGCTCCAGTTTCTCATTAATGAATCAAGACGTTCATTCGCATTTCCACTGTGTTGTTATTATGTTTAAAATGTAAATGAGTGAAATCAATTCTTTATCTTGCAAATAAACAACAGACAGTGAAGGAAAGATCTGAGTCACATAAGAAAACAGGGACAGTTATTAAAGAAATTTAATGTGAAACACGATATTAATGGTTTCAATAATGTGAGCAAAACGTTCATTCGAAATAATGAACAAATCCTAATGATTTTATCTCTATGAGGTTGATGATCATGAAAATGAATTACTATTTATATCACTTTAATTATGAATAACAAATGACAACAAAAATGTCATTTTTTGTTGCCTAAGCGCTAATCTATTGCTATGCTAGTTAACTAGCTGCTAGCATTATCCTCTGCCTTGCTTTTTTAACCTGCATCTTTATTATACAATGCATTTTCTTCATTTGAATAAATGTGAATTGACTTGTTTTTACTGATAATTTAAATAACCTAATAATCGAAACAATTATTTTTATTCTTGGAGGATTCATATAGTACTTATGGCACTGCCGTATATAAAATAGATTTATTTTTTGTGTGTGTGTGTGTGTGTGTATGTGTGTGTGGGTTTAGACTCAGGTTTCTCTGTGCTAGTTATATGTGTGTATATCTCTTGGGTTTCGTGTGTGTTATTTGCTGTATGAGGTGTGTATGTTTGTGTGTGAGTTGAGTTTGGGCCTAACGTGATTGAATCTCTGGAGACAGATGACTGGTGTCAGACTGTCAGTCCTGAACTCAACCTGCCCTCCTTCCCTCCTCCCTCGTTCTCAGACAGAAAAAGAAAAAAGAGAGAGAGAGAGAAAGAGAGAGAAAGAGTTTGCTGTTGTTTGCTTTCCACATCCTCTCGTTTTCCCCCTCCAGCCCTTCCACTTTAAACAGCTCCGAAAAATTTGCTAAACTTCTCTCCAAACGCTAAACGTCGACCCCGAACAACACTTTTTGTATTCTTTGTTTTTTTCTGTTTTGTTGGGGGTTTTTTTCTTTAAAAAAAACCCCACATTGCTCATTTAAATTCTGCCCTACACGTTATTAAATGAGAAACAAAAAAACAAAAAACGCTGCGCTCCTGAAAAGAATGCATTAAATATGATTCATAACAGAGAACACAGAGAGTCATGGGAGGGCAGAGAAGCGAGGAGACGAGAGCAGAGGGGATGGAGGAAAAGGATAGAGGGAGGAATAGATGAGAAGGAGGAAGAATGAGAGAGAGAGGAACCCTGCAGCCAGAGAGGAGTCGACCTGCAGGGACATGAGTGCAGAGTCCAGACATGGGTCATGACCATGGGGAGACAGAGGCAAGTGGAAGGAGAGAAAGACAGAGAGATGGAAAGAGATAGACGAAGAGAAAAAAAGCAGAGAAGGATATGGACAGGCCTTTTTTTTACTGGACACCGCAGTAGGATATGGCCTTCTCGTTATTTCCACCAGTTTTCCGTTCATCTTGGTACGAATGGAAATGTGGGCGGAGCCTGCTGTCAGATAGGGTATAAGGCTGTTTAATAGTAAATATGGAAAACAAATGTTGAACAAAAATGAAAGTATTGGCAACCCCAGCTTCATTTTCAGTCACCACCATGAGCTGTTGCTTGTGTTATTTAGTTGTTTAGATCGGATAAGACGAGCTCATGCATTTTGGTTGGATGTCAGTAACTGTGAGGACAATAAATGTTTAATTTGAATTATTTGAGACCAAATCTAAAGGAAATCGTGATATCAATAATGCTGCCATATCATATAACATTCTCCTCCTGTAGTAATCCTTCGGTAGTTCACCTCAACATAGTGATAAGTCACAAGCGCAGTAAATATAAAAGAATGTATACGTTTGTTGCTACTATCCATAAAGCAAACCAGTGGCAAGAGTAAACCCCCTGAGACTTCATATGGAAGAAACCAAAATAACCAAACTCAAAAAGTAACCCATGCTTATTCAATTCTATTCATTTTTATTTGTATTGCGCTTTTAACAATAAACATTGTCTCAAAGCAGCTTTACACAGATAATGTGGTGATATAAGAATAGGATGTTCTTTATAAGTGTAAGTTTGTCCCAGGGCAACTTATCTGGTCGGCACCAAAACTAGCTTTCAGAAATCTTGAGGTTTGCTATGGGTGAATCTGAGCAAGTACATATTATGTTGATCTGTCGATCTTTTTTTAAGAAACAGCACATTTTGGGGCAACTGTTGCTCAAAAAGCTGTTATTGAACATTGATTTGCATTGTTTTGTGCAGTAATTGTGCTCCATTCTAATAAATTATTTTGTTAATTGTCCATTCAAATCTGAAATAATATCAGTGTTAGTCAAACTCAAAATTAACCCCCATTTACGAGGAATTGACAGAACAGTGGACAAATGGCCAGAGTAGTGGACAAACAGTACACAAGCCATGTAGTAGAGTTAAAAGTGATACAGTAGGTAAAATATGACTCCAGTGAAAGTAAAAGTGCTCCCTTTGAGCCCCAAAACCTTCTTTTTAACTACTTCAAAAACTATTCAATGGTGTTGGGTTGAGTTCGAGTTTGGAGTTTCTTTCATCTTTTATTCCTCTCAAAATGTTCTGCTTGCTGTTGAACTGATGCTGAACTGTATGTTTGTGATTAATGGATTCTACCAAATGACAAAATAAGTTCAAAACAAAAGGCATGAGTTTGGTTCCTCACAATGTTTCTTCCTCATGAAATACCATAGAGTTTTTCCATAACGCAGTCACCACTGGTTCGCTCAATTGGGATTACAATTATAAGGAAACAAAATTATAGGCACTACACTTATACATTCTTTTATACACCTTTAGAAACTCTTTATATCTGTAAAACTGCTTTGTTAAAATCCTTATACAAATAAATATTTAGTTAAATTGAATAGAAATTACAGTAGAGTTTATAAACAGTGCCCCCTAACCAGCTGACGAAATCAAATCAAATCAAATTTTATTTATAAAACACATTTAAAATCAACCGTGGTTGGAAATTCAGAAATTCTGGAAATATTAGACTTTTTCATTTGTCTTGTTGTTTGTTTAGTAGTTTTGAAACTATGAAACTGATCAGGAATTTTTGACTTTCTCACATGAAAGTAGAATAAAGAGACTTGAGAAATTCACAATAGAATGTTTTTTTTTTTGTTTATTAATTTAAGTGGAAATCAGTAGTTAAAAGCGGGTTTCAAGTAAATAAAGTAGTTAAAACATTTCTGGTTGTGAGAATTAAGTGGATTAAATCTTTTGGCGCACAACTGTAAAACAACTGTAAAATTTAATGAAAAAAAAAGAAAATAATTTGATCTGATTGGGTGAATCAAGATGAATTTCGCTCTTGGGTTCCATTTACCTGGATTAAATAAAGATAACATCATTCAAATGTGTGTCGTAATCTTATTACAGTTTTTCTCAGATGCTTTGTCTTATTTCTGCTTTAGTATTGATGTAAACTACAGTGATTGAAAATGCACAAGGATGAATTTCTTCTTTTTGGCATCTATAAATTTCAACAGCATCAATGTGCACATTACCGTATGTAGAGACTGGACAGCATTTACATTTGTAATTGTACAATTGCGCCAATTGAAGGTTCACGAGATTCACCTTTGACCTGTTTCTGAGAAATTTGATCAGGTGACGACACAATGTAGAGGTTGAACAAGTCGTTTTGACAATTTCATTTCTGACCAAAAGCAGCTGAAGAGAAAACTGCTTGTTATAGCAACATTTCTTTGTGTGTGTGTATGTGTGTGTGTGTGTGTGTGTGTGTGTGTGTGGGCATCTGTGCTATAAACGCTCTTCTAGAACGCTCACTTGATCTATGCAATGTCTTTCAGAAAGGTGAAAAGCTTAACGCCCGTAGGGTCGCTTGCTATTACAAGAAACTTCTCTGTGGTTCTGGTGTTCAGTCAGTTAGTTGTGATAAACGCACAGTTTTACAATATGTAAAGTTATTTACATACACAGTCTTTATGTACACTCACTACACAGAAATATAGTGCACAATACAACATAAAGCTTGTGTGTATTGGTATTGTTTGGGTCATCAACCGCACAGTAGTAATAATAACAATCAGAATCGAGATGATGGCTTTCAAGTGATTGTGATAATCTTCAGCGATCATCACACAACCTCCAGACATCCTTGATTGATAGCATGAAGAGGAACTGGGACAGGGAAGTTCTGGATCCACACTGCACTGGTGGTAAAGCACTGGGATCAATAAAGTACCAAAATCACAGACTGGTTGTGTTAAACAGCGGCATGAATTTTTTTGTTTCACAACAACGTGTATTTCTCATTCAGAGCCATTGCTGAGAGGACGAGGAAGAAAAATTGGGGGGAAAAAGTGAAGAGGGTGAGTATGTGAGTCACACAGAGCAAGAGTGTGTACATGAGAGGAAGTGTGTGTGTGTGTGTGTGTGTGTGTGTGTGTGTGTGTGTGTGTGTGTGTGTGTCTGTGTGTGTGTGTGTGTGTGTGTGTGTGTGTGCGAGAGAAAAAAAGAGATAGGGAGAGTTGCTCAGAGACTAATTAAGTGGGCAGGAGGCAGCGAGGGTTCAGTAGAGGAGCCATCTCTGGGCCAGGGACGAGGTAATGATGGAAAAAAGGATTTACTCTCTCACTCTTTTGCTTACTGCCTCTCTTTCTCTCTCTCTCTTTCTCTGCCTTTCTCTCTCTCTCATTATGAAGCAGGTACGCTCTCTCCGTGTCTCAGCGGTGGCTCTGTGTGTGTATGTGTGTGTGTGAGCATCTCTCTGCTCTCTGAGAGCTTTACACACTCCACGTTTACAGCTTTCACACAGCACTACACACACTATTAGTATTACAGCCATTTCACACACACACACACACATATACACAAACATCTTAGCCAACGATACAATACATTAAAAATACATATGAAGCAGCTACTGATGCAATGCGATACGATACGATTGTATTGTGATGCAATGTGACTTGATTTCGATTCGATTAATCACAATGCAATGCAGTGAAATAATACGAGGCTCTGCAATTCGATATGGCGTAGACGGTTCGATTTTAAATCTTCAGTTCAGACACACAGCAAATCATCAGTTTACTTTAGTGACTTCTGACGCATGGCCCCGTTCACACACAGGCCTTCGTAGTGAAGACCTTTTTCTCCACGGAGACGCAGCTCTACCTCTGCCATGTTAATCTGTACTCGGTGTGATTCTCAGGACACGCCTTAAATCAATCATGTGTCAAATATTGGTTCACAAATTATTGTTCACTTTCGTAATAATAAAAATTTAGCACATCGACAAATTATTAAATATAAATATATTGTTTTTTAGTGATGCAAATATGTTCAAAAGGATGTATCGTGATACAAATGGCGAACTTGCAAACTTTTTTAAATTGATGGTCTAAATACAGTAGCTAAAGGAATATGGGTCTCATCCTGAAACTGAGTTACAGTACGGTGGACAGGGTCATACTGAGGGTTTCCAAGACGGGTTCCACTCGAAACAGGATGCATGGTGAGTAATTAATGTATAGATGAGTGGATGAGTGAATAGATTGATAGATGGGTAAATAGATGATTGATGATGGGTGGATGGATG
>NC_139602.1:5490249-5530249 GCF_946808225.1 Silurus aristotelis
ACATGAAATCGCTATAATACTAAACATTACATTAGAAATAAAATAGAAAATTAAATGCAATTCAAACACATTTAATTGGATTTACATTTAACGTGGAACTTCAAACAAATAATTTCTAGTTATTAACGCAATTATAAGAACGTGTGCGTGTGTGTGTGTGTGTGTGTGTGTAATAATTAGGGCAGCAAAGGGACGGAAACTTTCCCAAAACTTTCCATGGGAAATTCGTCTGGGGAATTTTTGGAAATATTCCAAGTTGGAGTTTACAGTAATAAGAAATAGAATTAGGAATGTATATAAACTGTATCATATACAAACAGAAATATAAACATGTAGTTTGGGAAGAAGCAGACATGCCTGCAAAATAATGCAGATAAAAACAAAACAAAAAAAAGACAAATCGCTGACACACAGCACAAGGAAGTCTGGAACATAAATGTATGTAATATTCACGTAATTTACGGGAATATTCAGCAAGATGGGACATTTTTTCCTGACATTATTTTGTTGTGCAGGATTGTAGAAATGATGCGTGTGGTGTGTTATGGAGAAATGCACAGTGCGTGTAGGGGGCGTGGCCTCAGTGACCCTGCAGTAAGTGTGTGCTGTGCATGTGATTGATGAACGTGCAGGTAGAAACTCAAATGGAATTCCATCAAATCTGGTTGTTTTAAACAATATTATCATCTGATATTTTTTTGCTTTCAACTTCATGTAAGTTCCCTGATACAGGTCAACCTGCAATTTGGTAAATTCCCAATTTATTCCCATTAGGAAAATTCATGGAATTTTGCAAGCCTAGTAATAATGCTATTATATAAAGTTTATATATATATATATATATATATATATATATATATATATATATATACATATACACACACATACAGTGAGGAAAATAAGTATTTGAACACCCTGCTATTTTGCAAGTTCTCCCACTTAGAAATCATGGAGGGGTCTGAAATTGTCATCGTAGGTGCATGTCCACTGTGAGAGACATAATCTAAAAAAAAAAATCCAGAAATCACAATATATGATTTTTAAACTATTTATTTGTATGATACAGCTGCAAATAAGTATTTGAACACCTGTCTATCAGCTAGAATTCTGACCCTCAAAGACCTGTTAGTCTGCCTTTAAAATGTCCACCTCCACTACATTTATTATCCTAAAATAGATGCACCTGTTTGAGGTCATTAGCTGCATAAAGACACCTGTCCACCCCATACAATCAGTAAGAATCCAACTACTAACATGGCCAAGACCAAAGAGCTGTCCAAAGACACTAGAGACAAAATTGTTCACCTCCACAAGGCTGGAAAGGGCTACGGGGAAATTGCCAAGCAGCTTGGTGAAAAAAGGTCCACTGTTGGAGCAATCATTAGAAAATGGAAGAAGCTAAACATGACTGTCAATTTCCCTCGGACTGGGGCTCCATGCAAGATCTCACCTCGTGGGGTCTCAATGATCCTAAGGAAGGTGAGAAATCAACCCAGAACTACACGGGAGGAGCTGGTCAATGACCTGAAAAGAGCTGGGACCACCGTTTCCAAGGTTACTGTTGGTAATACACTAAGACGTCATGGTTTGAAATCATGCATGGCACGGAAGGTTCACCTGCTTAAACCAGCACGTCAAGGCACGTCTTAAGTTTGCCAATGACCATTTGGATGATCCAGAGGAGTCATGGGAGAAAGTCATGTGGTCAGTTGCGACCAAAATAGAACTTTTGGGTCATAATTCCACTAAACGTGTTTGGAGGAAGAAGAATGATGAGTACCATCCCAAGAACACCATCCCTACTGTGAAGCATGGGGGTGGTAGCATCATGCTTTGGGGGTGTTTTTCTGCACATGGGACAGGGCGACTGCACTGTATTAAGGAGAGGATGACCGGGGCCATGTATTGCGAGATTTTGGGGAACAACCTCCTTCCCTCAGTTAGAGCATTGAAGATGGGTCAAGGCTGGGTCTTCCAACATGACAATGACCCGAAGCACACAGCCAGGATAACCAAGGAGTGGCTCTGTAAGAAGCATATCAAGGTTCTGGCGTGGCCTAGCCAGTCTCCAGACCTAAACCCAATAGAGAATCTTTGGAGGGAGCTCAAACTTCGTGTTTCTCAGCGACAGGCCAGAAACCTGACTGATCTAGAGACGATCTGTGTGGAGGAGTGGGCCAAAATCCCTCCTTCAGTGTGTTCAAACCTGGTGATAAACTACAGGAAACGTTTGACCTCAAACAAAGGCTACTGTACCAAATATTAACATTGACTTTCTCAGGTGTTCAAATACTTATTTGCAGCTGTATCATACAAATAAATAGTTAATAAATCATACATTGTGATTTCTGGATTTTTTTTTTTAGATTATGTCTCTCACAGTGGACATGCACCTACGATGACAATTTCAGACCCCTCATTGATTTCTAAGTGGGAGAACTTGCAAAATAGCAGGGTGTTCAAATACTTATTTTCCTCACTGTGTATATATAATGTGTATATATGTATGTATGTATGTATGTATGTATGTATGTGTGTGCGCTGTTACCTGTCCCCCTGCAGCACACGCTGCCACCAGCCCGTACTGCCCCCCCTCCTTCTTGAGCCGGTGTGCTACCGCGGTAACCAGGCGACATCCGGTGGCTCCAAACGGGTGTCCGATGGACAGCGAACCACCCCACAAGTTAAACTTCTCCATGGGAGGGGGACCCACCTGGAGCACAAGGGTTTACACAATTAACACTTGTAATAAACAACAACCAACACACACACACACACACACACACACACACACACACACACACACACACACACACCTTGGCTTTCCTTCCCATGTAGTTCTGAGCAAACCAATCAGAGTCCATCGCCTTCATGTTAGCCAGGATCTGACACTGAAACAACATATAATAAATAATGTCACGTGTTACACGGTCACACAGGCCACCCCCCCAAACCAAGACAATAATCAGCACCAATTTAAACTTACTTTTGTTCAGGTATGTGTGCGAGTACAAAAAAATATTTTGTGCATACAGAAAGAATGACATATGAAGCAAGAAAGAGAGAGAGTGATTGGTAAAGAAATAAAGAAGGGATTACTAAACATAGACAGAAATAACAAACTGAAATAAAAGAATGAAAAAGCAAGAAAATGACAGTTAAATAAAGAATGACAAAAAAAGAGAGAGAGAAAAAAAAAACAGAAATAGGGTTAGAGGGGAGAAAAAAAAACAAAAAAAAAAAACAGCTAAACAATT
This sequence comes from Silurus aristotelis, assembly GCF_946808225.1. NCBI lineage: Eukaryota > Metazoa > Chordata > Actinopteri > Siluriformes > Siluridae > Silurus > Silurus aristotelis. The sequence continues at coordinate 5,493,507 of NC_139602.1, forward strand.
AGAACAAAAAGCCGAAATAGGTAAATGAATGAAAAAAGTAAAAATACTAAAAAACATCAAAAAGGGAAAACAAAAAACCACAAAGAGCTGAAATAAATAAAATAAAAAAAACTAAAAAAAAAAACCAGATTAAATAAAAAGAATCAGACAGGTAAAGGGGAAAAGAAATAAAAAGAAAGATTTGAGGTAGAGACAACATATTACAGCAAGAAAGCATGAAAGTATAAAAGAGGAAAAAAGTAAAGAAGTAAAGAAAGAACAGAAAAAAGACTGAATAGAATTAGAAAAAAAAAAGAAAAACAGCTAAACAATTAGAACAAAAAGCCAAAATAGGTAAATGAATGGAAAAAAAATGACTGAGAAAAACAGAAATAAAAGTTCAAATAAGTAAATAAATAATAATAATAAAAAATAAAAAAAAATACTAAAGAAAGAACAGCCAAAGAAACAAGTGAAATGAAGTTGAGAAAAAAAAAAGAGGAGAAAGAAGAGGTCTGGGGGAGGGGTTACAGGGGTGTGTGAATGAGTGTATAAGGCAGTGAACACACTCACAGCGAAAGCCTCGTGGAACTCGAACACATCGATGTCAGCCAGCGTGAGGCCGCTCTTTTCCAGGACCTTTGGCATGGCATACGTTGGACTAAAACAAACAAACAGGTTCTCTTTAACACGGTTATCGATGTGTTTACATCACGTTCTTTCTATTTGACTGGAAACCTTCAGTAGTCAAAAGCAACAAATGTGAAAAAGAAAAACGGCTTCGTTTTCTGTGAGTGAAGAAGCGCGGCGTACAACAACGTACGTATTTTAACGCGAACAAAACCTCCGCTTCACATACGCCACCACAAGCCCAAACAAATACATAAATACGAATAAAAAAGAAAGGAGAAGAAAGGCAGGAGCGGAGAAAAGAAGGCAGCTGTCACTCACCCAAGCAGGAGCTGGTCTTTAGGGTCCTGAGACACGAACACAAAATCTCTAAAATAAACAAAAGAATTTTAATAAAAACTCGAAGAGAAATTAGTTTTAACCTCACTGATTTTTTCATACACCTCAATACGATCTGCTTTAACTGTTCACGCACCTCAATACGATCTGCTTTAACTGTTCACGCACCTCAATACGATCTGCTTTAACTGTTCACGCACCTCAATACGATCTGCTTTAACTGTTCACGCACCTCAATACGATCTGCTTTAACTGTTCACGCACCTCAATACGATCTGCTTTAACTGTTCACGCACCTCAATACGATCTGCTTTAACTGTTCACGCACCTCAATACGATCTGCTTTAACTGTTCACGCACCTCAATACGATCTGCTTTAACTGTTCACGCACCTCAATACGATCTGCTTTAACTGTTCACGCACCTCAATACGATCTGCTTTAACTGTTCACGCACCTCAATACGATCTGCTTTAACTGTTCACGCACCTCAATACGATCTGCTTTAACTGTTCACACACAACATGAACAAAAGTTTGTGGACACCTGACTATGTGCTTTTTTTTTTTTTTTTTACATCCTATTCCACACTCAGTCCCCACTGTCTGTCCTAATTACCTCCAGATAACAACCTCCAGCAACACATGCATAGAGAGAGAAAAAAAAAAGATTGGCAGGTAAAAAAAATATAAAAAAGGATTTACAAAAAGACAAACAGAAGCAAAAAAAAACCTAAACAAATAAAAAAAAAAAAGTAAATGTGTGACAGGTAAATAAATAAAACAGGAATTATGAAAAAGACAAACAGAAATAAAGAATTAAAAAAAGCAAATAAAGTAAAAAGAAAAATTTTACAAAAAAGAAAACAAAAACAAAGAAAGAAAGAAAGAAAAAGAATTATGAAAAAGGAAAAAAAAACATTTAAAATCAAAATAAGAAAGAAAGACAAATAGACAGAGACAATGTGTGAAAGGTACAGAAATGAAAAATTATAATAAAAAGGAGAAAGAAATGCAATGAAAAATTATTAAAAGGAAAGAATAAGAAATTGAAAGAATTCCAACAGAATAAAAGAGAAAAAAAAAAGTTTTTTTTGTTTTGCTTGTACATTTGTTTTGCACATTTCTACACAAGAGTTGTACAGAGTTGTGTAGTTGGTTTTGATTAGTGTATACCTGAGGAAAGCTTTGGGCTTGTAACCCATAGACAGAGCTTTTTCTTCAGACATGATGAGCACTGCAGAGGCACCGTCAGTCTACACACACACACACACACACACACACACACACACACACACACACACACACACACACACACACACACACACACACACACACACTTTAGGTGGGATCAGAGGTAAGCAGAGATCACGTGTGTGTGTGTGTGTGTGTGTGTGTGTGTGTGTGTGTGTGTGTGTGTGTGTGTGTGTGGTGTGGTGTGGTGTGGTGTAACAGACCAGGTAGGAGGAGTTGGCGGCGGTGACGGTGCCGTGTGGTTTGACGAAGGCGGGCTTCAGTTTGCTCATCTGCTCCAGACTGCTGGGGCGAATACCGTTGTCCTTGGTGACGATGTCCTTCCCTGTGTAAACACATCGTCTTGTTATAAACACCCTGTGTGTGTGTGTGTGTGTGTGTGTGTGTGTGTGTGCGTGTGTGGATGCCCATCATACCTGGCACTTTAAAGCTGATGATGTCACTCAGCAGCCCCTCGTCCTGAGCTTTCTTCGCCAGAGAATGAGAGCGTATGGCAAACTCGTCCTGCTCCTGCCGAGACACGGAGAACGCGGCGGCCAGGCGGTCTGCAGAGTGGCCCATCGTCTCCGACGTGGAGAACTCCTCTACGGCAGGGAGCTAGAGAGAGGGAGAGCGAGAAAAAGAGAGAGAATTGAGATGGTATGAGATTACGTTTACAGCACTTTAGCAAAGAATTGAAAGAAAGAGACCAAAAGAGAGAGACAGAGAAAGAGAAAGAGAGAGAGAGAGAGAGAGAGAGAGAGAGAGAGAGAGAGAGAGAGAGAGAGAGAGAGAGAGCGAGAGAGAAGGAGGAAGGGGATAGGAAAAGAGAGAAGGAAAAAAAAGAAGGCAATGAAAAAATGCAGGCAGGATGAGTACCTCAGGTGCGAGGTGAGCGAGCCGGATGGAGCCGAGCAGAGACAGACGTGCACCCAGAGTCTTGGCCTTGTTCAAAGAGAGCATGGTCTTCCTCATCTTACGGCTGTGACGGATCGGGATGTCCGACATGAACTCCACCCCCCCGGCCACCACCGCATCACACTGACCAGCGGCGATCAGACCCACAGCTACGGGCGCACACACACAAAACACACACGCGACACCAGTGTGTCATGTGAAGGGGTGGTGACAGAGTGCTTGGCCCCCAGATTGTGTGTGTGTGTGTGTGTGTTACCTGTAGTCATGGCTTGATTGGAAGAGATGCAGGCCATAGAGACAGTGTGAGCAGGAATCCTATCAGAGAATCCAGCACCCAGAGCAGCCTAAAACACACACACACACACACACACACACACACACACACACACACACACACACACACACACACACACACACAGGTGAGATATTCTTATCTGTATGTAGTTGTATTTCAGTGCTTAGTGCTGAACACTGACTTCTCGGGCCACGTTGCTGGTCTTCACTTCCTGGATGACGGTTCCATAGACAATGTAATCCACTGCGTCTTTAGGGATTTCGGTTCTCATTAGTAAGCCACTGCAACACCACACACACACACACACACACACACACACACAGAGTAAAGTCATGGGATGTAAGATGACTCAAATTTCCTTTCTTCTTGTAGCTTTAACAGACTTACTGTAAAGCTCCTCTGGCCAGATCGTGGGGCATCAGATCCGAATATCTAAAAAAAAATAAAAAAAACAAAAAAATAATAATAATAATAATTAAAAAAATACAAAAATGTACAAAATAAATAATTAAAAAGAGCAAAACAAAACCTTAACTCCAGTGGTGTAAATATTTGAGTAGAAGAATTAGAGTATCAAAGGAGCTTTACTCGATCTCTGATTCTCTGTTCTATTTACTTCACTATAATTAAATTGATTACTGTTATTAACTACATTTGAAGTCGTTAAGGCTCGATGCTCCTCTACACACAATCTGCTGCAACTTTTAAACACCGCAGGCCTCGTTTTCAGTCATAAAAATGGCTTGAATACATATTTTCGGAAGTCATATGAGGCCACAGGTTATATTTTTTTCTGTCTCGTTTCCTTTCTCATCTTTTATGAGAAAACTTTTTTTACGTCGGATTTTGAGAAAACATTATTACAATGCATAGCTTCTTAAAACGTCCGCTTTTGTTGAAGCTAAATAAAAATGATCTTCATCCTCTGAATGCTAACGCTTCGTCAACTCTGCGACGTGACACCGTCATTTTATTTGTTAAGTGAATCTTTTTTGAAAGATTGCTTTATTACATTGTCATTTTTTTTCTTTGTATTATTCTGCCGTGTTCAGATCAGCTACTCGAACACTTTTACTCGCATCATATTGGTGAATTTTAACTCTTAATAGAGTAGGAAGGGATTTAAAGGTATATTTAAATGTTCAGTTCCTTCCTGCATTCTCAGTGCAATCAGTTTTTTTTTGCTCACACTAGGGGGCGACAAACTGCTCGTGTCTTTTGTGATCCTTTTTTTCCCCTTCTGTTTTCTTTTAAGGAAATTTCTGGTAGGAACTACGAGGTGCATCGAAGGAACATCTGACCACATGACTGTCTGAGGAACAGTTCGAGCTGATCGTTCAGATAGGTTGCTAATTTTTTATGAGCTAGTTAATGTTTTAAAAGACTTTCTTCAACTTTGAATCCTGGATACAGGAAGTAAATCAGAGTATTCCACCAGCGCGCGCGCACGCACACACACACACACACACTTACGTAGTACCAGACAGGAGGAATGGTGTACGAACTCCATCGACCAGGACGATGTTCTTCACCCCAGGCTTGGCCAGAGTCTTTTTACTTTTCGCTGATAATTAAACAAAAAGAAAGAGTGAATTAAACCATGTGATAACAGTCACATGATTATTTTTTTTTACTTTTCAATACCATATGGACAAAGGTTTGTGGACACCTGACCATAGGATTGGTAGGTGCTTCTCTTTTTAACCCCATTCCACATTTAGTCTCCATTTCCTCTTCTGGGAAGATGTTGCACTAGATTTGTGGAGATCTTTATTACAGTAACCTGATTCCTGAACAATTGTGTACCTCCCAATCTGTGGTTTCAGTTTGGTTAAGAATCACATATGGCTGTAAAGAGTCAGGTGTCCCAATACTTTTGTCCATATACAAATATGTCCATGTGGATGTTTTTTTTTCACCTTGTGCCTGTAGTGATGCAGATGTTCCAAGAGGCCTTGAGGCTGTAAAACAAGAAAGAAATGAGAAGTTTTAAAGGTTGAGGTGTTTGGACTTCCGATTTTCCTAATTTATTTATTTATTTATTTTTTTTGCATGTTTTCACACTTTAATGTTTCAGATCCTCAAACTAATTTAAATATTAGTAGAAGAGAACACAAGTGAACACAACATGCAGTTTTTAAATGAAGGTTTTTATTATTGAGGGAAAACAAAATCCAAAACTACATGGTCCTGTGTGAAAAAGTGTTTTCCCCCTAAACCTAATAACTGCTTGGGTCACCCTTAGCAGCAACAACTGCAATCAAGCGTTTGTGAGGAATGCGCTGTGCGCTGTGGAGGAATTTTGCTCCACTCATCTATGCAGAATAGTTGTAATTAGAGGGTTTTCGAGCACAAACCACCTTTTTAAGGTCATGCCACAGCATCTCAATAGAATTCAGATCAGGACTTTGACTAGGTCACTCCAAAATCTTGATTTTGTTTTTCTTCAGCCATTCAGAGGTGGACTTGGTGTGTTTTGGATCAGAACCCAAGTTCGCTTCAGCTTAAGGTCAGGAACAGATGGCTGGACATTCTCCTTCAGAATATTTTGGTAAATAGCAGAATTCATCGTTCCATTTATCACAGCAAATCTTCCAGGTCCTGAAGCAGCAAAACAGCTCCAGACCATCACACTACCACCACCATATTTTACCCTCGGTATGATGTTCTTTTTCTGAAATGCGGTGTTACTTTTACGCCAGAGGTAATGGGACAACACAAAACGTTCAACTTTTATCTCGTCAGTCCACAGAGTATTTTCCCAAGTCTTGGGGATCATCAAGATGATTTCTGGCAAAACTGAGACAAGCCTTTGTGTTCTTTTTGCTCAGCAGCGGTTTTGGTCTTGGAACTCTGTCATGCAGGCCATTTTTGCCCAGTCTCTTTCTTATGGTGGAGACATGAACACTGAAGAAAGTGAGGCCTGCAGTTCTTTGGATGTTATTGTGGGGTCTTTTGTGACCTCTTGGATGAGTCTTGAGGTAATTTTGGTTGGCCGGCCACTCCTGGGAAGTATGTGATTTTTGATCTAATCTACAAAAATGACTTTAGGGTTGCACAAGTGCACTTAAGGAGGAGAAGGAGAGGAGGAAGATGTGGAGGAGAGTGGAGGTTCAGGTTGGTACTATGACTGGTAAAAGGAGAGCGGAAGCTGATATGATGGAGAGGAGAAAGGTAGATAATGTTGTGGAGACCAAGTGGAAAGGAAGTAAGACCAGGAACATTGAAGGTGTTTAAACTGTTCTATCATGGTGTGGATGGAAAGAGAAATGGTGTAGGGTAAAAAGAGTTACTGATAGGGTGATGATCGTGAAGCTGGAAGTTGAAGGGATGGATGATGATAAATGTCATCAGTGCTTATGCTCCACAAGTGGACTGTGAGATGGAGGAGAAATTCTAGAGTGAGTTGGATGAAGTGGTAGAAGGTGATCCTAGGAATTTAATGTGCATGTAGGTGAAGGGAACAGAGGGAATGAGGTGGTGATGGGTAGGCATGGCTTTAAGAAAAGGAATGTAAAAGGGCAGATGGTGAACACGTATTTTAAGAAGAAGGAGGATCATAGGGTGACGTATACGAGTGGAGAAGGTGCACACAGGTGGACTATGTTCCATGTAGGAGATGCCACATGAAAAACTGTAAGGTGGCTGAGGAAGTACTAGAATATAAACCCTGCTGGATTTTTTCACACTAATCTATCAGAAGTTACTGTTACTCTTACAACTGGTTTGATAAACACAAGGTTATGAAGTCCTGTGTGCTGAAAAATGCTCATCTACTCTTCTGATTTGAATTGCGGTCAAACATAGTCGGTGCCGTTCTGTGACTCCTGGATCAGGGGTTCAGAGTGTTGTCTGGTACCAGAGACACATGGTTTAAAAAGAGTGTCGGTATCTCAGTACGAGGACACTGAGCTGCTTACCAAAGTGAAGAGCCCTGGAACAGTTCACCGGGCAGCTCCTCAGAGAATTCATCAACATGGACGCCATTCTGGAACACAAACACCCGGCTTTATTAGATAAACGATTTGTGAAGAACTTGATCCTGCCAGGTTTATTTCCTGGACCGAAACGGGTTCCTAATGCACATTAGTTTTGTGTTTGTTGAATATTTACTATTGTAAGGAAGGTTATCTCCTGGAAGGACCAAATGTGAGGTGTCAGTAAAAACACGGCACAGGATTCAGAACAGTTGAACTTTATGGGTTTATGAATTTGACTGTGTGTGGTGTGATAATTGTTGTCATCTGCTACACGATGTAGTACGTCGGCTACTGCTGTTTTCTGACGATTTAAGCACACGTTGATCGGTGCACTGTGATGTCACAGAGGGAACTTATCACGAATTGCACTGTGAATCTTCCTCTAGTGGTGAAACGTGGAAATACAACTGAAGGGCAACACTTTCCTACACTGTAACATACAAACATTTTGATTATTTGCAGGCATGAAAAAGAAAAAGAAACTGATATCTATTTTTGCCACTCAACATACATCTCCAGAAGTACACAGAGCTGTGGAAGCCAAAAGTCTTCAAACACAGCAAAATTAAAGCAAAACGTCTTCCAAAATGTTTCAAATTTTTTTTTTTTTTTTTCCGTTTAAACTCTACCGAAAGCATTTGACAAAAGAAGGCCATGGTGTAGCAGCTTCAGAAAGAGCAGAATAAAGAGCATCAGAAGTGCCATTACACACTTTGCACCAAACGGGAGAGCACGAGTTCTTGGTCATAAGGAAACGTTGACAAAGAAATTTACAAAAAGAAATAGTAATCATGTGGTTTTGTAAAGGAACATGTGGCTGAAATGCGTTTCTCTGGTGTATGGAGATCTAGGGTTAACCCTAACCCCTTCGGGTTAGGTTGGGGGTGTAACTCTGCATTAGTCTGGGCTACTTCAGTCCTGTCAGATTCCTTACTAAGATACAAGGTTATTGAATTTCTTTTGTTGCTGTTATTTTGTCTCTAAAAACCAAGAGCAAATTAGGCTTTACTGTAAACTTGTTTTTATTTTTAATTGTATTCAATAAAAATATTATATACAGCAGTGATGTCGTGACCAGTGCCCTGATTCAAGATTCTAAATAGTAAATTACTTTGTCATTTAAAAAAGAAAGTAAACCCCTTTGATAAATCTAAACTGAACCCCAGGTATAACCCTGAACCCCCCGGTATAACCCTAAACCCCAGGTATAACCCTGAACCCCCCGGTATAACCCTAAACCCCAGGTATAACCCTAAACCCCTAATATAACCCTAAACCCCTAATTTAACTATGAACCTGTGACCCCAAGGTATAACCCTGAACCCCAGGTACAACCCTGAACCCCAGGTATAACCCTGAACCCCAGGTATAACCCTGAACCCCCACGGTATAACCCTAAACCCCACGGTACAACCCTAAACCCCAGGTACAACCCTAAACCCCAGGTACAACCCTAAACCCCAGGTACAACCCTAAACCCCTAGTATAACCCTGAACCTGTGACCCCAAGGTATAACCCCAAACCACTGGTATAACCAACCATTAGTCTGTTTTTAAAATCAAAATAAAATTTTATTTGTCACATATACATACATACAGGGTACGACATGCAGTAAAATGATTTTTAAGACGGTCCGGCATGAGGGAATAAAATGGGGTGAAAAATAAATAAATAAAACAAAGAAAAAAAGGCAGATAAATAAAGTATAAAAACTATATAAAAATAAGAATATATAAAGATATAAAAATAAAAAATAAATGCTTAAGGCAGTGAGCAGTTAAACAGTAAACAACAGTAAACAATTTAAGCTTGTTTTTTGATTGTCCATTTGTTATTTCATTCCTGTCAGTTTGTTTTTGACTGGGATTCAGCAACAGATCAGCTCGTAACCAGTCTCACATTTTGCAACACTATGTTCTCTATGTTGCAAATTTATTACATTATTTGTATATTTTTTTACTAATTTGTCTATACTTTGGTTTATTTGCATATAAATCTTCACCTTAATAATCTTTGCAATACTAAAAGAAAAAGCACAATAAATACTACTCGGATGTATATAAAGTGTTTATCTCCAGCAAAGCAAAGACTTTGCATGCAATAATAAATTATTATTATTATTCGTATTTATAATAAAACCTAAACTTTCTATGTGGGACTTTTCACCCCGTGACCTTTCACCTACATTCAATCACAAGGGCTAGGTGATGGAAATAAACCTGGCGCTCGTGCTCAAAGTCACGACCATCATACTGCAATCATTTACTCATATATATATATATATATATATATATATATATATATATATATATATATATATACATATAATAAAAAAAGATTAAAATGTTTAAAAATATAAGAACAATAAATAAATAAATAAATAAATACACTGCAAAAGAAAATGCGTATTGCTAAGCTAACGCGGATGCGCAGTGAATGAGATAAGCGAGACGTGCGAACGTGGTATATTTATTCTAAAATAAATATAATTTTCTTAAATTATTAAATTGCATTTTATTTAATTTTTTTAAAGAGAAAGTAGTTACCTGAGAAATGGATTTCAGGTCGAGTCAGCGCCGGGTTACTCTTCCTGAGTCTGCGCGACAGTTGACTACAGTATAAAAGGACCCCTGAACATACGGGTCTTAGGAGCCCGAAATAATGCCTGACTAAAATATAGTTACACGTTGATTTAAAAAACAAGTAAACACGTTAAAATCAGAAGAATAACCGTGAATTATGATTAACAAGGTTTAATAGAGTGTCACGGCGCATATAAAAGAGGATTGTTGTATAAAATAATGAGTTTAAAAAACAGGCGCTTGTGTAAGGCGGTTTAGGTCGTGTCCGCGCCTGACGTTAAATCCGCCGGGTTAGGTTGTCTCGCGCATCTTTCATTTCCGGGCCTGGAGGTTGTTGGGGTCTCGTGTTTGTAACCGCGATGGCGAGCGTCCGTGCAGCTGGAGCTTTGTGCAGACTGATGGCGAGCAGATACTCACACTTCTCAGGTGAGTGAGGAATCAGAGCCCCGCGATGACTTTGCATGAGTCGAATGAATACTGGAGAAACGTGACCACCGATCCGGTGTGTGCGTGTGACAGCGCGCGCGAACTTTCACCCACTTTCACACGGAAGTTCGAGTAAGGTTAAAGGATCAATGCGTATGAATGAAACGCGTATAGAATGTGTTTATGATGTGACCTTGAAGCATCTGAGAGTTTCTATAGTGAACTATATCGCTATACATGTCATTAGTTTCTATAGTGAACTATATCGCTATACATGTCATTAGTTTCTATAGTGAACTATATCGCTATACATGTCATTAGTTTCTATAGTGAACTATATCGCTATACATGTCAGATTAGAGTTTCTATAGTGAACTATATCACTATACATGTCAGATTAGAGTTTCTATAGTGAACTATATCGCTATACATGTCAGATTAGAGTTTCTATAGTGAACTATATCGCTATACATGTCAGATTAGAGTTTCTATAGTGAACTATATCGCTATACATGTCAGATTAGAGTTTCTATAGTGAACTATATCGCTATACATGTCAGATTAGAGTTTCTATAGTGAACTATATCACTATACATGTCAGATTAGAGTTTCTATAGTGAACTATATCACTATACATGTCAGATTAGAGTTTCTATAGTGAACTATATCGCTATACATGTCAGATTAGAGTTTCTATAGTGAACTATATCGCTATACATGTCAGATTAGAGTTTCTATAGTGAACTATATCACTATACATGTCAGATTAGAGTTTCTATAGTGAACTATATCACTATACATGTCAGATTAGAGTTTCTATAGTGAACTATATCGCTATACATGTCAGATTAGAGTTTCTATAGTGAACTATATCGCTATACATGTCAGATTAGAGTTTCTATAGTGAACTATATCGCTATACATGTCAGATTAGAGTTTCTATAGTGAACTATATCACTATACATGTCAGATTAGAGTTTCTATAGTGAACTATATCGCTATACATGTCAGATTAGAGTTTCTATAGTGAACTATATCACTATACATGTCAGATTAGAGTTTCTATAGTGAACTATATCACTATACATGTCAGATTAGAGTTTCTATAGTGAACTATATCACTACCGTATTTTTCAGTCTATAAGCCGCTACTTTTTTCCCCACGTTTTGAACCCCGTGGCTTAAACAAAGAAGCGGCTTATTTATGAATTATTCCTGGGTTTTTTCCGGTTTCACAAACTTCAAGCCACAAAACTGGACATATTCCTCGTCTTGAACACACGCAATAATAGCGGAAAAATGCAGTGCCAGGCTATTCCCAAAATACCGCTATGCTCCTAAAGGAAGCGCAACATATTTCACCCGTTACACCGTGTGTAACGTGTCTTTCGTTAAAGCCTGTGTAAAGTACATTAGTGTTTAAAAATAAAAATATTTATAAAATTAAATTTATATGGGTGCGCTTTATAGTCCGGAAATTACGGTACATGTCATAGATTGGAGAAGAATATGATTTACAGTATAAACCGTAGCCTCTTGTTTTTTATTTAAATGTGTATATATTTGTACCTTTTCATGCACCTGTTCTGTATATTCGAATGTAAAAACCTAATGTTATTGCCACGTTGTTTGTATGTGGCTGATTGCTTAATAAAGGAAGGAGAAAAAACTGTGACATCACAGTGAATCAGCCTCGTGCTTAAAAGGCCGGAATCTGAGCAGCAGCAGACATACGACGTTGTTTAACCTTCAAACAGCAGCTGACTGACTGACAACCATCACACACACACACACACACACACACACACACACACACACACACACACACACACACACACACACACACACACACACATTCCTGTACCATGTTTTTACTGACACGCTGGGGCGAGTACAATCTTCTGATCCGCACACAGCATACAACCTTCCTTACATTTTGGAATTCAGTGCCCCCTATATGCTCTATAGCAAATGTTCCATCATAATAACGTGAATGCTCTTGTGTAATTGAAATAACCTGCGCGAGTATTATTTTTGCTAATTCTGTGTGTTTGTGTGTTTTAGGACATGGAAGGCGTAACCTCTCTGCGTTAGCAGGTTCATTAGGTAACCAGCACATGATCATGATGCAGTGTTACATTGTTTTGTTTTTGTTTTTTGTAATCTCTTTTTTTGCGTGTGTTGTCTCCAGCTCGCAGTCATGTTAATTACGAGATTAAGGATAACGTGGCTGTGGTGAGGATGAACGATCCAAACTCCAAGGTGTGTGTGTGTTCACCTCGTTGTTTTATGCTTAGAGACCTGCAGGAACGAGACGTTTCACACTTTCTATTGAGGTGAACTGGAAGGTATTTGGGGTATTTGTTAAAGGGTTAAATAGGAAAGTGTGTGTGTGTGTGTGTGTGTGTGTGTGTGTGTGTGTGTGTGTGTGTGTGTGTGTGTGTGTGTGTGTGTGTGTGTGTGTGTGTGTGTGTGTTTACAGGTAAACACGTTGTCGAAGCAGATGCAAGCTGAACTGTCCGAGGTGATGGGAGAGATTTGGGGAAACGGAGCGGTGAAGAGTGCTGTGCTCATCTCCTCCAAACCGGGCTGCTTCATCGCAGGGGCTGATATCAAGTACACACACACACACACACTTTCCTATTGAAACACTTACAAATGTGCATACAGACAAACATGTACACACTTATATATACACATGATCTCACACACCAGCACTTGTTCAGATAACAAAATTTTACTCACACACACACACACACACACACACACCAGTCAGCCATGTGTAGGCCTTTCTGTCAGTTGTATTATTTTATTTATTTTTTTAAATTCTGGATTGTGTGCGAGTCTGTGATTGGGGTCTCTCTTTGTCTCTCAGCATGATCAAGGCCTGTACAAGTGCAGAGGAAGTGACATCACTGTCACGAGAAGGACAGAAGATGTTCGAGAAGATTGAGAAGTCCCCCATCCCCATTGTTGCTGCCATTAACGGCTCCTGTCTGGGCGGCGGTCTGGAGGTGAGAGTTAAAGGAGCCAATCGGAGCTTTACGTTCATTAATCATGGTGTGAATTCTGAATTCTGATTGGTCAGGAGTTGTCTGTTAAATTAATAGTAGTGGACGTTTATATTGATGCACTGTTTTATTAATTTTTTCTGGCTGTTTTTGGATTTGACACTGTTGGGCCACTGTAGTTACAATTTCCCCCTTTTTCTTTATTATTTTTTTTATTTTTGTCTAGTTTGCCATTGCGTGTCAGTACCGAGTGGCCACTAAGAGTAAGAAGACGGTTCTGGGCACGCCGGAGGTGATGCTGGGGCTCCTGCCTGGAGCTGGAGGAACTCAGCGACTCCCCAAGATGGTGAGACTCTTTTAGACACCTCATATCACACCAAATACTTCAGTTACTCTGTACAGATGATAGAGTGCCCCTAAGGCTGTGCCCTTAATGTTAAGAGACTGCTTAAAGATCTGTAATGTTTCTTTACAAATTGCAGAGTGTGTTTACATGTAAATTTGTGCTGTGAACTCGAAAGGATTTATTTGGAAAGATAAATAGCTGCTTTTAAAAATCTATGTACACTTTATTGCCAAAAGTATTGGGTCACCTAGTCATAATTATCGTATGTCCTTTTTGAGCATCACATTCTACATTCAGTCCCAATTTGCTTTTATAATTCCCTCTGCTCTTCTTGGAAGAGGTTCCACTAGATTTTGTGGAGATTTTTGCTCATTCAGCCACAAAGGTGTTCGATAGGGTTTAGATTAAAGCTCTAAAGCAGGAGATCTTCCACTCTAACCCATGCAGAGCAGATCTTTATGGAGTTTGCTTTGTGCAACTTGTCACAAGCAGATTATTTATTGTAAATTGTAGCAGAAACGTTTTGCCTGCTGAAGGTTTAGTGTGAACGAGGCTTTACTCGGGTGCTGAGGTCCGACATTGACGTGGATCTCTTTCTCCTTGAGGTGGGACTTCCTGCTGCATTTGACATGATGTTGACGGGGAGGAACATCCGAGCAGACAAGGCCAAGAAGATGGGGCTCATCCACCAAGTCATCGATCCACTGGGTACCTCCTCCTGGAATTTATTATAGTCCATTTTTTTTTTTTACTCACAGTTTGTGCTGTTTTAATGTGTGTGTGTGTGTGTGTGTGTGTGTGTGTGTGTGTGTGTGTGTGTGTGTGTGTGTGTGTGTGTGTGTGTGTGTGTGTGTGTGTGTGTGTGTGTGTGTGTGTGTGTGTAGGTCCAGGACTGAAGAGCCCAGAGGACGTCACTATCGACTATCTGGAGAAAGTGGCTGTGGATGTTGCTAAAGATCTCGCTAATAAGAAGATCACAGTGGAGAAGAAGAAAGGCTTAATGCAAAGTAACACTCATGCACTCTCCCTCACACTCTCATGCTCATTCAGAATCTCACACACACACACACTCCACTCACATAATTTGTTTTAAAAGTTCCTTGGATATAAGCAGTTTTGGATTGTGTGTGTGTGTGTGTGTGTGCGCACCACAGAGCTGCAGGATTCAGTGATGGGAATAGCTTTTGTAAGGAAACAGATCTACAACATGGTCACTAATAAAGTCATGAAACAAACTAAAGGCCTTTATCCAGCACCGCTAAAGATCATAGAGGTACTCACTCTCTCTCTCTCTCTCTCTCTCTCTCTCTCTCTCTCTCTCTCAGGAATGTTTCAAACATACCAATAAGTCATATATTTATGTCTGATTTTGAAATTATTTTTAGTTACATGGTGCTCTAATGAAAAAAAGTAAAGTTCTGTAAATTAGAGATAAAATATTTAATTCTAAATAAATTTAAAAATCACATTTCTGAGAAATTTTATGTTTGGATCGTCAGCGTGTGACGTCGTTATGGATTCGTAGCAGTTGCGTCCCAGTGAACTCGCACACACGTCTTTATTTGAACTAATAGAATTAAATAGTGTATTGAATTTCGAGATTTAGAAATGTATTTATTTATTTTGCTTTTGTTCTGAGAAATAAGTAGAAATTCGAAAATTCACTTTCCTGATGTAAAAAAAACAAAACCCCTGGCCTTGTTATAATGTGTAAAAGCATGGCTTAGTACTGTGTGTGTGTGTGTGTGTGTGTGTGTGTGTGTGTGTGTGTGTGTGTGTGTTAGTGTGTGCAGACAGGAATAGAAGATGGTTCAGTTGCCGGGTTCCAGAAAGAGTGTGAGGTCAGTATTGTTATTTATCTGAATGTTCTTTGTGTCATTTAATGATGGTTAATGAATGTACACATTCATTTAAAGAAAAACCTTCACACTTTTTCAAGAAAAATTAGTTTTAATTGTCCAATTAAAAAATTATAATTGAATTTCAATAAAATCCAGATTGTAATTAGCCAGGATGCTAATTTATTACATTTAGAGTAATTTATCACGATACTATTTCGCATAATTATACTAGAGGTCGATCGATTAATTGGTTTTGGCGATTAATCTGCACCGATATTTAATTGCTGCATTGTTATTTATTCATTTCCTTTTTTCCCCCTACTATCTTCTAACAGTCAACCTCTAATAATCAATATAATCATTGGTTTATACGTTAAAGGCTTTATCGAATAAACCAGTGTTTATTTTATAATCCTATATTTATTCTAATCTAAAAAATATAAAATGTTTCTGATTAAACAATTTTGTATATTTAATGCATTTTCCAATATGCCAAAAAATCCCTTTTCTTATATTTTAAACAATTCAGTATAAAGTATATTGTACACATTTTTCTACAAAACCTACATTTTATATTTCTATATATTTTTAGTTTGTATTGTATTTTTAAAACCTTTTATTTATACATTTTGTAATTGGTTTTATAGCATTTTTAAAGGTTCTCTATACAAGCCGAATGCGGTGTTTTGTCTCGTACTCTTATAATAAATAAAATGAATCCTAATTTCTGATTTCTCCGATTTTTATTAAATTAGAACTTCGGAAAGTTGGCGATGACGCCGGAGTCGCAAGGCCTTATTGGTTTGTACCAGGGTCAGGTGACCTGTAAGAAGAATAATTTCGGAAAACCAGAGAGAGAAGTGAAGTGAGTACAAAGTGCCCAACGCTGAGGGATCACTGATGTGATATGTAGAGTATCTCACAAAAGTCACCCCTCGCATTTCAGGGAACATTTTAGGATCTTCTCAAAAGACAAAAGTATATAAATGAAAATTGTTTGACTGGCAACTAAAGTGAGTACACCCTTATTGAACGTGTCAAAACTGTGTCCAAAGTGTGAATATTGTGTGTGAGCACATTATCTATCACTGCTTTAATCCTCCTGGGTATGGAATTCACCAGAGCTGCACAGGTTGTTGCTGGGATCCTTTTCCACTCCTCCATAATGAAATCATGGAGCTGCTGGATGTCAGACACATGGCGTGTCCCCACCTTCAGCTTGAGGCCCACTGGTGCTCAATAGGGTTCTGGTCTCATGTTGGAGAACTGCTAAAGAGAGGCATCATGTTTTGCTCCAGAATGTTACAGTACATATTGGAATCATGTACCAGCAGCACTCATGCAGCCCCAGACCATGATGCTGCCACCACCATGCTTGACTGTAGGCGCTGTAACACAGCATTTTCTCTGTACTTTTTTTTTACCAGGGAGCTCCACACATGCTGGACACCATGTGTCCATTGAGAAGATACTAAAATGATGGCTAATATTTGAGGGGAATAATTATTTATCTTCATTCAGGATGGATTTCTACAAGTGTGTGTGTGTGATTTCTCAGGACCCTGGCGATCCTGGGGGCAGGGCTTATGGGGGCAGGTATTGCCCAGGTAACTGTGGATAAGAGTGTGGCGACAATCCTGAAGGACACAGCGCTGGAGGGACTGTCCAGAGGACAACAGCAGGTCTACAATGGGTGAGGACAATACCCACGTTCATGGGAAGTAGTAGCTCAGTGGTTAAGGCTCTGGGTTACTAATGAAAGTCGGGGGGGGGGGCTGGGTTGCTGCCACTCATGGGGCCCTTTAGCAAGGCCCTTAACCTTCAGTGCTTCAGGGTTGCTGTATCATAGCTGACACTGTGCTCTGACCCCAGCATTGCTGGGATATGTGGAGAGAATTTTTACTGTGCTGTAAAGAGTATGTGACAAGTGTAAAAAAAAACCACTTTGACCATCAGAGGGAGACAAAGCTTTTTTTTTTTAAGCCCATGTGAGCATTTGATTTTCATGTACTGTATGAGAGCTGTAGTAACATTACAGATCCACCAGTGTGCAGTGATTCGCTTTTATTATATACGTTTTAGTCGCATGCTCATAAACAGTATATTATGGTGAAAATTTTATCAATAATTACAATAAATTTATTGCATTTCGGCAGACATTTATCTACTTCATATGACTGAGCAGCTTTGGGGTTAACGGGCTCAGCGGCACAGGAGTGGCAGCCTGGTGTGGCTGGGATTTAAACTTAGGACCTTTTGAAACCAAAGTCCTTTGTCTTAACCACTAAGCTACATCGGATAGTGTACAGCCGATTGCTTACTAGTGTGTACGTTCTGCACTGGCGTGAGTAATCATAACTCTTCCAGAGCAGCAGGTGGCAGTAGTCTGCTTTCGGCATCTAAACAGGTTTTCCTAAGAGCTAGAACTGTGAACATACAGCACATAAACATAAAGCAAGCAGCGTATACACCTGCTGCCAACATTACTAACGGATTTGTGTAGCTTTTTTTTTACCCACGACTGCTAAGTTGCAGATGGCACTGGCATTGTCGCCCTTTGGTTGTCTTCTTGTGGATTAGAGGTTGACTAATAGTGGATTTTACCGATTGCGATATCTCGGTTGGATTGTATTTGCCGATAACCGATTATTTAACTGATTTTTTTCAACCAGTTTTTGAAATGAATACTGTTTTAAAAAAAAAAAAATAGTAAAATAGTACTGCACTTTATTAAAAAAAAAAAGGTAGTGAATCATGAAATGTTAATGAAAACAATGTGACTATTATATTGTAATTAATAAATCTATTATGTTAATAAATAGAATATAGGGCACTCCGTGCAGCACGCAGACTCATGCACAAACAAAACGGCATGTGCCTCAGTGATTCGCCTCTAGAGGCCGCTCTTGTAATGACAACTGGTCGGAAAACCTAACAGCATGGATTTTTGCAAGATAGTCGATTGTTCCGGTAATCGAACAGTATCGATTAATCAGTTCACCCCTATGGTGGATAAAGAATAAAAGAAACGAATGAGGAGAAACTGCACTTTTTGTTTGTTTAACCTTTATTTTTACAGGCAAGTCATTAAGAACAGGTTCTTATTTACAATGGCGGCCTGACAAGTGGTATAACCACTTAGGGAAAGGGGAGTAGGGCTAAAATAAATACAAAACATAAAAAAAATACATACAAAATTAACAATTACATAAATACATTTTAAAACAAAATTATGTAGAAAAACAACTGCATATATCCGTGGACAAATATGATATCATATTTTTAAAGGTTGAAATTGGAATGAATTTATCCAGTTTGAGGGTATTTTGCACAGCATTCCAGTCGTGATTAAAGATGCAAGACCAAATGCAGAGTTGGTTTTAGGAATGCTTAATTGAAGACGAAGTGAGGCCCGGGTGTTATATGTGACAGGCTTTAGCTGCAGCAAGTGACCTAAGTAAGGAGTTGAGTGGCCGAGAAGGGTCTTATAAATGAACGTGAACCAGTGAATTTTACGGCGATTGTGAAGGGAGGGCCAGTTAACAGATGAATATAAAGCACAGTGGTGTGTATTGAAAGGAGCATTTGTGGCAAACCTGATAGCAGAATGGTAAAGAGCATCAAGTTTTGATAGGGTGGACTTACAAGCAACCCTATATAGTGTCTCCATACATGGGTAGAATGGTCATTTGAATGAGAATAAGTTTGGCAGAAGTGGTGAAGGAAGAGCGGTTTTTGTAAAAGAAACCAAGCTTGGCTTTGACCTTAGATTGCAGCTTTGATATGTGGATAGAGAAAGAAAGTGAAGTTTCCAACCAGATGCCCAAGTAGTTATAAGCAGTGACTTGTTCTAAAATATCCCCCTTGCAGGTGGCGGTGTTAAGGGCAGGAGGAGGCGTAGTACCCCTACGGCAAAACCACATGCTTTTTGTTTTTCGAGATATTGAGAGTGAGTTTGAGTTGTGTAAAAGACTGCTGTAGTTGGTGAAAGCTATGTTGCAGGGTAGCTTGAACAGCATCAGGGGAGGGACCTATGGCATAAAGGATTGTATCATCGGCATATAAGTGAATAAGTGAATTACCAACTGCCTGGGAAATGTTATTAATATAAATTGAGAAGTGTGAGACCAAGGATGGAGCCTTGTGGGACACCCCTGGTGACCGGGAGAGAATGGGAGAAAAGGTTTTCAAATCTTACACACAAACCAGTAGGCCACTAAACCAGTAGGCCGGTGTTTGCAGAGATTTCTCTTTACTCTGTCTGGTTTTATCTCGTGTGCACATTTGCTGAGTTGAATAGCCAATTTGAGTTCCCGATGGCTGACCGATGGTTTGGCGTGTCCATAAGCCCAGTGGGAGGAGTCAGACCAAGTTTAGCCCCTCCCACCTAGGTGGAGACAACTTTGTTCATTATCATAAGAGTCACTGGATCAGGTTTGACTCACTTTGAGTTTCTGTGATCTGTTTGAATATTAATTTTCTCACCACAGTTTTACCTCCTTTCTTTCTTTCTTTCTTTCTTTCTTTCTTTCTTTCTTTCTTTCTTTCTTTCTTTCTATTCTCAGGCTGAACGATAAGGTGAAGAAGAGGAGCATAACCCCGTTTGAGAGAGACTCTACTCTCTCGTTCCTGACCTCGCAGGTGGACTACACCGGCTTTGACAAGGCTGACATGGTTATCGAGGCCGTGTTCGAGGATCTGGCCATCAAACACAAAGTGCTGAAGGAAGTGGAAGCTGTAAGTAATTCTAACAAGTACACACACACACACACACACACAATGTTTACACACATCACACTGCTATTTTCCACTTGTTAATTGGTTGTCAAATTAACTGGTTGTAAATGGTCCTAATGAAATAATGCATTGTGTGTGTATATATGTGTGTGTGTGTGTGTGTGTGTGTGTGTGTACACAGGTGACCCCTCCGCACTGCATCTTTGCCTCCAACACTTCAGCGTTGCCCATCCGAGACATCGCCGCTGTCAGCAAGAGACCTGAGAAGGTGAATTATAAAAAAAAATTCAAAATAAAAATCTAAAACAACAAAAGTAACAATATAATAATGAGCAAAAACAAATATAATCTTATAATAATTGAAAGTGTGCGCGCGTGTGTGTGTGTGTATATATATATATATATATATATATATATATATATATATATATATATATATATATATATATATATATATGATTTGTTAGAATAAATGTAATCTTTTTTTATTGTTTATATGTAAATTTCACCATGTAAATTTCAAAATGCAATTATTCTTTATGAAATATTTTCAGATGTATTGACTAGAAGTGGACTGATGGTGGATTTTAATGATACCGATGGATTGGATCGTACTTGCCAATAAACGATGACTCAACCGATGTTTTGGGGTTTTTAAAAACAATTTTATGGGTACTGGATAAAAAAATAAAAAATAAAAAACGTAAAATAGTACTTTATTACAAAAATAAACAGTACTGAATCATGAAAATGAGCTAAATGGAAAAATATTAATAATTCTAATCAATAGTTAGGAAAGTGGGTTATTCAGTGATTCACCTCTAGAGGCCGCTTTAGTACTGTATAACACAACCTGAAAAAAAACATCGGATTAGATGGATTTTTGCTGATACTTCCAGCAATCAACCATCTGCAAAACCGATGAATCAGTCGACCTCTAATGGTTACACTTGAACCTGTGTTGTAGGTGATCGGGATGCACTATTTCTCTCCGGTGGATAAGATGCAGTTGTTGGAGATCATCACCACTGACAAAACGTCAAAAGACACTACAGCATCGGCTGTCGCGCTCGGCCTTAAGCAGGGAAAAGTAATCGTCGTGGTCAAGGTGAGTGTGTGTGAGATTACATGATGGTGTATGAACTCTCTAAACAGGCAGTATACTGTCTAATGCGTCAATTTTGGGTATGTAAAGAATGTCTTTCTGTCTGTCTAACTACAGGATGGTCCAGGATTCTACACGACTCGTTGTCTGGCTCCAACCCTCGCAGAGGCGATCAGAGTGCTGCAGGTGTGTAAGCATCAGTTAAGGTCAGGTTATTTCCTGATCAAAGGAGTGGATGAATATCATTGTCTAGAATCTTACACCGTCACCCGTGTTAACTCTGCCCCATTTTTCCACCCTCCGTGCCCCAGGAAGGGGTAGGGCCAAAGAAGCTTGATGACTTGACGAAAGGTTTTGGGTTTCCCGTTGGTGTGGCAACCCTGGTGGACGAGGTCGGTGTGGACGTAGCGGCTCATGTGGCAGAGGATCTCGGGAAGGCATTTGGGTCCCGTTTCGGAGGCGGAAACGTGGAGGTGCTGAAGACCATGGTGCAGAAAGGCTTCATCGGTACAAGAGCATCACGGAGGAAAGAAATGAGTATCATACTACGATTAAATAATCTGGTTTAATTGTGTGTGTCCCTGTTATTCATGTCTAGGTCGGAAGTCAGGGAAGGGCTGTTATGTGTACGCCGCCAAATCTAAGGATAAGCAGCTGAACTCAGGAACTGAAGAGATTCTGGAGAAGTTCAAACTGGTGGCACCATCTGCTGTGTAAGAGCCCCACCACACACACACACACGCAAACCAGGACAGTGTAGGAAGCAGACATTTAAAAACCTGGTCATGGCACCATGGAGTTACTGTTAATTATTTTCCAATATCAGCATACCCTAGAGAGTTTTATACCTTGTACATGACATCAATTAATAAAGGGCATTTAAAGGTACTTATCTTTTTATGTTTCATGTTGTTAGAGCCTAGTGTTTAAAAAAAAAAAAAAGTACATTAATAGAAGCACCATGACTGTAAAGTTGCAATTATTAAAACTTTGTCACCACCTTCTGGCCCCTCGGAATCCAGACTGCAACAACATTTGGAGCACTCTTTGGCTTTCTAGAACCTTCCTGATGTGATGTGCCCTGATATAATTCTATTTCTATTATTAATTATTGCTATAATTCCACAGAGGACTGTTTTACCACAATTATTACAGTTTAAGCCGAATGCTGAGAGAACAATGCTTTGTGTGTGTGTGTAGGTCTGGAGATGAGGACATACAGTATCGGCTTGTGTCCCGATTCGTGAACGAGGCAGTCCTGTGTCTGCAGGAGGGAATTCTGCCTGATCCAGTACAGGGAGACATCGGAGCCGTGTTTGGACTGGGTTTCCCACCCTGTCTGGGAGGTAAACACACACACTTTTTATATATATATATATATTACACACACACACACAGTCAAACCCACTTATCTTGACCTCGGTTAACTCGCCAACCCTATTAAGTCGACGTTTTTGAAGTGGAACCGACAAATTCGGGCTTTGTCTTAGCATTTTCTCATCAGTTATGTCGATTCTCGGTTATGTCGCCGAACCCTAATATCTCGAGCACAAGGGGGGGCAAATTTGCCACTTAACGTCGGTTATCTCGATCGGCACTGTGCAGCCGCAGAAGAACTCGCGGAAGTGATGGGAAAATCAAGCCTTACAGATGCTACAGGTGTAGGATACTTTTCAGAGCTGTGTGTCAGAGTAAAATGACTCGAGAATGTAGTTTTGACACTGGTTAGCTTTTTGTAAAAACGACCTACACACCACACGTTTTTAGTGATTTTGTGAGCGATCTTTGTGTTGGAGAATATAATAAAGGTTTGTATCGAGAATCGACGGTGGTTTGTTTTGTATACTGCTGTTAGTTGGTGTGCACAACCGTTTTCAGACCTCTCCAATGATGTTCAATTGGGCTCTGGCTGGGCCACTCAAGGACATTGAGTCATCCCGTAGCCACTCCTTTGTTATCTTATCTATGTGTTTGAAAGTCGTTGTCCTGTTTGAAGATGAACGGTCACCCCAGTCTGTGGTCCAGAGCTCTCTGGAGCATTTTTTTATCAGACGTCTCTTCATTGCTGCATTCATCTTTTCCTCGATCCTAACCAGTCTCCCAGTTCCTGCTGCTGAGAACATCCCCATAGCATAATGCTGCCACCACCATGCTTCACTGTAGGGATGGTATTGGCCAGGTGATGAGCGGTGCCTGGTTTCTTCCAGACGTGACGCTTGGCATTCAGGCCAAAGAGATCAATCTTTGTTTCTCATGGTTTGAGAGTCCTTAAGGTGTCTCGTCAGGTGATTGGTGGAGTGCAGCAGAGATGTTCTGGAAGATTCTCCTCTCTCCACAGGGAAACGCTGGCACTCTTTCAGAGTGACCATTAGGTTCTTGGTCAACCTCCTTGACTAAGGAACTTCCCACGATCCCTTGGCCGGGTGGCTCAACTCCACTAGGAAGTGTCCTGGTGGTTTCTTCCATTTATGAATTATTTAAGGCCTCTGTGCTCATTGGGACCTTCAATGCTGCAGAAATTTTTCTGTGCCTCGATACAATCCTGTCTCGGAGGTCTACAGACAATTCCTTATACTTCATGGCTTGGGTTGTGCTCCGACATGCACTGTAACTGTGGGACCTCCATATAGACATGCGTGTGTCTTTATAATCATGTCCAATCAACTGAATTGACCACAGGTTGACTTTATTAAAGTTGTAAAAACATCTACAGGAGGATCAGTGAAAACAAAATGCACTGGAGCTTAATTTTGAGTTTCAAGGCAAAGGCTGTGGATATTTGTGTACACGTGAATAACTTTTGTTTGTATTTTTATTTTTATGAATTTGCAAACACACTTTCCCGTTGTCATTGAGGTATTGTTTATAGAATTCTGAGGAAAATGATGACTTTTGGAAAAAGGCTGTAACAAAACAAATGTCAACTTGTATTAATCAGACCCACACTTTTTTCCACTTTAATGCCAGTGTTGTTTTCCAGGTCCTTTCCGCTTCGTGGACTTGTTCGGAGCTGATAAGCTTGTTCAGAAGATGAGGCGTTATGAAGAGGCGTATGGAAACCAGTTCACCCCCTGCCAGCTCCTCCTCGATTACGCCAAGGACCCCAGCAAGAAGTTCCACAAGTGAACCTCAGTGTACAAAGCTTCGTAGATGTACATCAGCCATGCACCCTTTCATCCTGAGGAGGAACTCTAGACAGTGGTGCTTAAAAGCCCAGGAACCTTTTAGAAATTTCCGAATGATTGTTATGAAGCATCAGTGCCAGGAGTAATTGTAGATCGAGAGAACCCAGTGAAACAAACGAGACCTGGCCATTTATTTATAGAGGTAAATTGTCCAATTAACCGTCATTTCAGTTGAAGACTAGCGTACATTGGGAAGCTAATTCCTGCCTCCACTTAAACTTGGCCGTTTTATATTTTGGTTTGTTTTCATACGTGACTATCTTCGAACTGCCATTTCACCTGACAATTCATCAAATGATTGTAATATTTGTGATTTTCGATTTGTAGCATAGCCGTACCTGCGACGAAGCTAAAGAAAAAACGCATCGTGATGGTTTATATAAAATCGCTCACACTTTGCTAAATAATTTTCTTTTTGTCTTTCTCTCTGAATAAAAATCATGTCTCTGACTTTTTGCGTGACTCGGGAAACACGTCTTTCTCACGTGTGAGTATTTAATAAGGATTTAATTTAGCAATAAATACAGGCAAAAGTGGTTCATCAGAGCTCCAGTTAATTCACCCGAAAAATTTAGCTAGCAGCTAACTCTGAACTAGCTAGTAAAATCTCACTAGTTAGCATCAAGTGAGAAATTCAAAATAAATATTTCTTTAGAAATCAATGGGGTTATATGTGAAATGTGTGTTCATGCAAAAGAACTTCCTTCTTCTTTTCAGTGAGCTTCTTCATATGAATCTAGCGTCATGTAGCCAGGAAACCAGGCCTATTGTTGAGGTTTGGGTGATTTTTTTTTTTTTTTTTCTTTAAATCACATTTGAATACAAAAATTATTAACCAGTGAAAGTTTTGAGGATCATTATTTAGAAACGACTCTTTATTGATGGCTGGTACTGAATTTCGCATTATTTTCCCATGTCGTTTTAACCCCAGACAAATTTTCTTGCAATGAAGCCAGCGGATTTCACATTTTGGTGGGAAAGTTAAGCAAAGATGAGTAAACACACACATATAATAAACATACCATTTGTAAAGATTACACAGGGATTGTGTTGTTCTAAAAACGTCCATCCAACTTCTATTCCTTGACTAATCCGTAAGTACGAGTGTGTTTTGGTGTAAAACGTGTACTGAAATGTTCACTGCTGAAACCCCATCATTACACAGCTACTTGTCTCTCACACACATACACCACATTCGAACACAAAAAGCTGTGTTTAGTAAGCATTTAATTACTGTCACCTAATTACAGTGTTCACACTCTTTTTTTTTTAATCCCCACACACATTTATCTCAAGCTAAGCAATCACTAAAGCCATGGTTTTATGTTAGTGTATGATTTCTTTGGGGGCACCAAATATGTTGCTCTTGTGAGGACATTTTGCTGGTCCCCATAAGGAGAACTTACTTTTAGGTTAGGGTTCTATTTAGGTGCAGTCTCATTAATTAGTTGTGTAATGTCATTGGAAAGTCCTGATAAGTTTAGACGTCATAAAGACCTCATCTTTTAGAATGAATCACAGCAGGAACACTGTTCTACGACTCGAGTGACTTTAATCAACAATCCATCAATAATCAATCAGTTGAAGTCGAGGTCAGTTTGTGATGCAGCAGTGACTCTACTCAAAAAAATAAAATAGTAATATGTGTGGGTTAGTAAACTCAGACTCTATACTCGGGGCCCTAAAACACTGCTACAGAGCCTTAATTGTTCATAGACGTGGCGACAATCATCCGCAACCCATCATTTAACGACGGTTCTACAGTCTACACGCGCAACAAAATCACGACAGAGATGAATCAAAGACAGTTGAAAGACAAACACAGTTGTCGCATTTCGGGTTAAAAAAAAAAGTTTCCTTAAAATATAGCAGAATTATCCTTTATTCCTTTTATATCCATTATAGTTCAAGCTAAAGGCACCTCATTCTGAGCAGTGTGTTATCACCTCTGTGACCGGCAATGTAAAGAAAAAAAAATAAATTATAAACCAGATCATCTCTAAGTAGTCCTTTAGTCCTTAGTGGATGAGTTGTCGTTGTTTTTTTTTTTAAAGAGGTGTAATTTTCAGAGGGTCCCCAGAAACAGTCTGTGCAGGAGTGGAGTTTAGAGATAATCCCTTAAAGAAGCTCTGTACTGAGAGTGGTATTTATTTAAATATATAAAATCTTTCTTTTCAAAGCCAGCACACACACACACACACACCGAGGTTTATACTTACTTTGACTTTCTCACACACAGACACGCATACACTGATACGATTCAGTAGTCTGATACGGTTCAGCAGCTGAACTCTAAATGATCTATCTCCGTAAAATAAATCAGCATGAGTGTGGCATGAACGTGTGCATCTATTCATTTTAACACACACATACACACGATTATGCTATTACTATTCAATATTAGGCACATTACCAACAAAGGAACCTTTCTCAAGAACTCAAGAACTTTGAGAGCTCTGAGTTTATATCCTATAATAGATCATCCTTTACAGACCATTACTGGACCAATACTGCAATTTGATGTTTGTCCACTAGGAGTACCTGTTCTGGGACCCTGGAACCTTTCGTCAGGAACTATGGCACTTAACACTTTATTCCACGTGAACATCTTCCAAAAACTGAGAAATCCTTTCAGTTTAGCAAGTTAACAATAGTGATATTTTTTTCATAGAGAGGTACCTTATATCAGGAGCTTGTATGTTTTTTCCTGCACAGATATGTTAATGAACTCAAGATGATTCATTTTCACTTGCTGATTTTAGTTCCTGGAACATTTAATTTCTATTCCATAGACCAGGAAGAGTTGTACTGCCGTTATTTTCACCCAACAACCAATCTGTTCTGCAGTGTTTAACAGATACTCATGTTGGAACTGTTCAGAGACCCGTTTTATGCCTCAGAAGGTAAAGGAACCTCTGTGGAAACCAACCTTCATTTTGAATGTACCATCAGTATCAGTATATTGTTCATAGAATGCATGTGTGTGTGTCTGTCTGTGTGTGTCCGTGTGTGTCTGTCTGTCTAAAGGCTCATATCTTGGGTCTCCAGCCCTTGATGAACTGCATGATCTTTTTGACCTGCAGTTTGGTAAGGCTGAAGTCTTCAGACAGGATTTCCTCAGTTAGTTGGGTAAATATCGACCCATCAATCCTCTCTCGGCTGAACAGACCAATCACATCATCCGCCAGCCCGATGAAGCGTAGGCAGGATGACACCTCTTCCACCGAGAGCCAGCACAGATCTGCTGGGGGTCGCCATGACAACCCGGCTCCACCTTCCGCGCCCCTCACTGTGGAAGTCACAGACGGTTCCTCCTCTAAGCTTTTTAACGGTCTGGGTGGAGGAACCGGGCTTGTTTCCTGATTGGCTTGAGGCTCCTGAGGAGTGCTGCTAATGAGGTCAGACATCAGACTGGGGGATTTCCGGCCCGTGGCAAGCCAATCAGATGAGGCATGCCCTGGATTGGCAAAAGGGTTCAGAGCGCCAAATGGGGCAAAGCGGTTCTGCGCAGCCGGGCGTGGTCGGGGACAGGTCGAGTAGTTTTTGTGGGCAGAGTCTGTGCTAAGGAGGGGCGTGTTTAGAATGTTGGAAGTGAAAACGCCGCCAGTGCGGGGGTGTGACCAGCAGGCCTGTGCAGTCTGGTTAGGGTCTGGTGATACTGAGGGGTCTGAGGTAACACAATCAGCCCATGTGCAAGGATAACAGTAGAGGGAGTAGGAGTCTGGAGAGGGAGAATTGCTGCCACTGCGAGGAGCAGAGCTGGGGGAAAATAAAGAGATAAAGAATATAAAAACACATTGATATTTGTATAAAATTGATGATAAATCTGTTGGATGAGGAATCAAGGGATAGACCAGTATCTAAATTTAGGAGTGGACCAATAGAATCGAGAATTATCTACGGGACTAAGCAGGGAGTGTGCCAGCTAATGGAACAAGAAATTGTCTAGGAGGTGGACTATTGTATAGTCTTTATGAACATGTATGGATTAGGGTGGAATAGGGGTTTAAATAGTGTAAGGCTTAGATAAAGACTTGAAGGACAGAATATAGGTTAAGGTTAAGGATGGAGTAGAGGATAAGATAGAGGTGAATTCAGGATTTGCTGGGGGCTGATTTATGGACAGACTTAAGGAATAGACAAAGGGTTAAAATGAGGGATTGGCTTGTGGTGGAGCTTTAGAATGGACTAGAGTATGATCTGAGGATAGAATAGAGATTGAGCTAATGGACAGAATAAACTATGAGCTAGAGGACAGATTTAGGGGTTAAATTGACAGATAAAACAAATAAACTGGTGTTGGAGTAGAGGGTAAGCTGGAAGATAGACTAAAGATTAAGCTTGAAGATGAACTACATGTTAGGATAGAGATGGACTAGAGGATGAGCTGGGGAGAGACAAGGGTTTAAGATGGAGGGTGGGCTAAGGGTGAAGCTGGATCATGGACTAGAGAACAATCTGAGGTAAATTAAGGAGCTGAGAAATGGAATCGAGAAAAAGCTGGGGGTGGACTAGCAATTGAATTGGCAGCTGAAATAGAGGATGAGCTGGGTATGGTCTACAAGATTAGCTAGGTGATGGACTAGCCGTTTAGCTGGTTGATTAGCTTGGTGCTGAGCTGAATGAGGGAGAAATAGACTAAAGGATGATATAAAGGATGGAAAAAGGGATGAGATACCACCCTTAGAACAGGTACATGAATGTATAAACCATAATAATGTATGTGAGTAGTTACCTCTCCTGCAGGCCTGAGGAATAATAAGACACATTTGGACTGTGTGCATTGACAGCCTGAGCTTTAAGAAAACGTGGTGGCACTGGAGGACTGGGGGTTGGGCCTCCAACATTAGCACAGCGAGGTGGAACCGGAGGAGCATTCAAAAACCGACACTCCTCCTTCACCTAGCAGGGAAAACTCAGATTAGTTTCTACGTACATGCGTTGAAATATCGGTGCACGGCAGCTTTCAATGTACTTTCAATGAGATGCATTCAATTAATCTGTTGAGGCAATTACCATCTTTTTTATTTTTTGCTGAACTTTTTGGAGACAATCTTGGCCTTTATATTTAGCAGAGTCTGATTTAGCGTTCTATCTGTTTAATTGTATACAGTGTGATTTAATACTGTACAAATGGTTCGAGCTTGTAATTTATTGTCACTTCTTAAGCATAACCTTTGCACAGTCAAACAAAATGCTGTGTGTGAGTGTGTAGGTGGGTGGTACAGTGTCACATTGCTGTCTCGTCCCCCTGGAAACCCTATTTCATAACTCACTGAAGAAATGAATAACAGATGGCCATTAACGCAAAACAGTACAGGAAAAAGTGGCTCCTGGGTTTGATTTTCTCAAGGCTCTTGTGATTTTTGTTCAGTCAGGCAAACACATATAGTGATATAGTGTTTGGGGTTTGGCTCACATGGATCAGGAGTCCTGTGACGTCTGTTAATCTAAATAATATCTGTCCGCATTTCCTTCTCAGCCTTCTGAGCAAGCTGCCTTCCTGTCCAGATCCACCAGGGAGTTTTGTGTGTATGTGTCTGTATGTGTGTGTTTTGGTTAACTAAATTACAGGGCCAGAGCAGAAAATTTGCGTGGGAGCATACAGGAGAAGGGAAAGAGTAGAGAGCGAAAGAGAGAAAAGGCAAGACAGGGCATAGAAAGGCAATAATTTCAGTTGTCAGAGCTGTAATCGCTTCTATAGAGCTGATGATACAGTAAAGTTTCAATAGCGATGTTTTGTGTGTGTGTGTGTTTGTGTGTGTGTGTGTGTTCGTGCTCACTTCCCGTAAATGTGGACCCATTACTCGGCCTGTAAAAGCTGTATCAATTATTTAGTTCTTGGTTCAGATCTGTGCGGCTTTACGGCCCTTTAGAGATCCTGGAGTACTGTAGAGGAACATACGTGACCCCGTATATGTGTGTGGAAGTGTACGTATGTGTGTGTGTCCCAGAAGCCTTGACCTGTGTTCAAGTAATCTGCTGGCATCCAATATTGACTTCTTCGATAAAAAGAATGGCAGAGAGACGATTAGAAAAGTGCAAAGGGAATAGGAAAAAGAGAGAAGCAGCGCACTCATAGACGTATCTTAAACCTTGTGTAAGGAGAGCTATTGATTAATGAATAAAGCCCCAAATCTGCCCAAGCGAAGCTTCGGCTAACAGCTTAATCATCTTTACTATGGCTGATGAGCAGCGCTGGGGCTTTAAATCCTCACGTAATGTTAATTGTTTGTATTGTAACAAGTGGAAACGGGGTACGCAAACCTTTCCTCTTTACCAGGTTATCTGTGATATCAGATACACGTTTGACACAAACAACGTTTTAAAAATAAAGCGCTGACATTAAATAGTAATTAGTGGTTTGAGAAGTCACACACAATGACCATGACTCCTGGATTGTGACTAATGACCCAGAAAGGTTGTTACTCACAGCTTCTGATTTGGGCGGAACAGGGGGTGGAGTCGGTACTCGTCCTGCCTCCATCTGCACCATTGCAATATGAGTGGAGCCCACAGTCCCATCCAAAGAGGAGGTTGAATGGAAGGATATGAGGTTGTGCTCAGCCTTCACTGTGCTTTCAGGAACCTCTGCATAGCTTCCGCCGCTCTGATTGGTCCAAAGCTCTTCGTACGGGATCTCCTGTGCCTCTGTGGGCCAATCAGGGGTGACATACTCTCTCTCTTCCCCTTCGCTCACACCCTCTCGCTCTCCCTCACCACCAGGGGGAGTTTGTGTTTCTCCCAGTGAGTCCCTGGAGCCTGGAGTTGGTGCGGGTGTGATGGCTCCGCCCCCATACACACACAGTGAGAGTCTTTGTGGCGAGAATACGGGATACACTCGTATCCTTCGTGGGCTCACACACTCCTCAGTCAGGTCTACCTTGACCTCCCGCACGGCCCGGGAATAATCGTCCGGGTCGAAGGTTTCCTGGCAGCGCAGCGCACTCAGCAGCACCGCCCGCTGGTAGACAGGGTCATCACGTAGTAAGCCATCGGGCAGCGTGAAGCGCGGCATGTCATTAAGCAAGAGGAAGTGCGACGCCGTCACTTCCTGCTTGCGCAGGACGCAGCAGAGCACGACGGTTCGGCTGACGATGGCGAGCAGCTTGTAGCGCTGGCCCTGGCGAATGGTGTGCTGGTCATAGCGGCTGCGAGGTGGAGGTGGTGGTTGCGGTGGTACCGCTACATTGACAGGCAGCCGTACACGTTCGATGATGGTGCGTAGGGTGTGCTCGCCTGCCTGCATGCGCAGCTCCAGTGGCGAGCGGGTGCAGAAACGACCCCGGCACTGCAGGGGCAACCGCACACTCTCCCTCGTCCGCTGGTTCAGGCAGATCAAACAGGGCAGCTTGGTGCGGGTGGGACGTCCTGAAGCCCCGCTTACTCTGCCAAGCCGGCGCAACAACGCCGCCAGCCGCGATTTCTCGCGAGCAGACTGGACGCAGAGCAGCTCGGCCCGGCCCATCGGCGTCAGCTCATCTCCCGCCTGCAGGGAAAAATTATACACCTCACTGTCCTCGCTGAACTCACCTGAAACCACCTACACAGAGAGAAAGAGAGAGGGATAATGAGTAATAAAGAACAAAAATAAAGGTAAAGAGAAAAAGATTTCGTTATATGTGTATATTATGAGTACTTTGATCACGCGATCATTTAAAATGAATTGGAAATCAACCAATAGAATATCACTGGATTTATCAAAGGTACACCCACTCATCCTCATATCTGCTTTAAGATTATTGTCTAATGTACAACAGTTTTACACTTCAGTTTCCATCAAGGAACAGTTGACAACCTCAACATTTGGAGTCAGCTAGATGAGAATGGGTTCCATTTTGATTCTGGTTTCTTTCTAAGGTTTCTTCCTCATATCAGCTCCGGGAGTTTTTCTGTGGCACTGTCGCCACTGGTTTGCTCATTAGGGATATACCTAAACACTAATTTATACATTTACAATTCACATCCATACTCTTTATCTCTGTAAAGCTGCTTTTGGACATTGTCCATTGTTTAAAAATAATTTTATTTTGTGTTGTTAGTTTTATGCTGGTAGCCCAGTGGGTAAGATGTTGGACTTGTGTCCGGAAGGTCACGTGTTCAAATCCCAGCACCACAAACTGTCACTGCTGGCTGCTGGATTAAGGCCCTTAGCTTTCAATTGCTCAGATGTATAACTGAGATTAATGTAAATCGCCCTGGATAAGGGTGTCTGCCAAATGCTGTAAATGTAATTTAATATTATATTGTTCTAATCACACATTCATCCAAATGTCATTTGAAAGTTGTGTAAAACAGCCCAATTTTACCAAAATACATACAAATGCAAACAAATTTACACACAAGCATAACAAGTAACTGTAGACCAAACGTTAAGCCACGCCCCCTACCTTAGTGTGACATCAAAGTGTGTGCCGAGAATGGGAATGAGTGTTTTACATGGAGTTACATAGAGATTGTTGTTGCAACAGCAGGTCACAAATTAGACATGTAAATGTGAGGAACTACCAATGTATGCAGTATTTAGTAATAATTGGACAATATATATACACTGGCGATCAAAATTAGAGAACAATTTATAAACAATAGAACAATTCTGAAATAATGTCATCTTCACTGCTCAACAGTTGAAGGAGTTTTTGTCCTGTCTATACAAAAGGATGACCCTATCAGCCATAGCAAGACAAGTTGGTCGTTCCAAATCTGTGATTTCAAGAATATTAAATCTTTACAACATCACAAACTCATTTAGGTCCGCCAAGAAGGCTGGTCGTCCACGGAAGACAAATACAAGAGAGGACAGGATACTGCGGAGGATCTCAATGGGCAATTGTTTCCACACTGCAGCTGGAATTGCTCACCAGTTCAGCGCTGAACATGTTAAGGATCTGTCTTGTCATACAGTGTCTCGACGTTTAAGAGCATTTGAACTGAAAGCCCACTCTGCAGTGACCAAAACTCTCATTAGCAGAAAGAATCAAAAGTCTATACTAAGCTTTGCTGAGGAGCATGTTGTGTGGACAGAGGAGAACTAGTCCAAAGTTCACTTCAGTGATGAAAGCAAGTTTAATTTATTTGGGTCCGATGGGAAACATTATGTTCGGCAACAAACTGGAAAAAGACTGAACCCAAAGTGTGTAAAGAAGTCAGTGAAAAGTGGAGGAGGAAGTGTCATGGTTTGGGGCATGTTTTCTGCAGCAGGAGTTGGGCCTCTTATACAGCTACATGGCAGAGTGAATGCAAATGTTTATCAGAACCTTCAACAACATATGGTTCCTTCCCTGCGTTCATCACCCAATCAGCCCGCAGTGTTCATGCAGGACAACGCTCCATGTCACACAGCAAAACGGGTAAAGCAGTTCCTTGAAACTGAAATCTCAACCCAATAGAGAACCTCTGGAAAATCCTTGGTGACAAAGTTATGGCCAAGAAACCCACTACAGTCACCGAACTGTGGAGGAGACTGGAAGAAGAGTGGACCAAAATCACACCAGAGCAGTGTGATAGACTAGTGCTGTCCTGTGGCCGCAGATGTGCTGAATTCATTCAGAGCAGAGGCCTGTACACTTCCTACTAATTGCTGACTGTTGTGACCTTCAGAAAATATTGTTGTAATCTTTTTCCATGCTACAGTCATTGTTGTTCTCTAATTTTGATCAGTGTGTTTTCTGCAAAATAATGTTTTTTTTTGGAAATGCCTTAGTTATTTTGTGGAAAAGGTGTTCTGGTAGCATTGTATAAACAGGACAAAAACTCCTTCAACTGTTGAGCAGTGAAGATGACATTATTTCAGAATTGCTCAATTGTTTATAAATTGTTCTCTAATTTTGATTGCCAGTGTATATACAGTGGAACCTTGATATTCGTGACCTTGACACTCGCGAGTAACTCGCGGAAAATATAATAGTTTGCGAGAAGAAAACAGATTATGAACTAATAAATTATATAAAAATGTTAGAAAAACTATTTTATTATTATATTATTCATTTAAAGTAATAAATAAAACATTTATGACAAATAATTCACAGTTTGTGTTGAGTTTACAGTACAGTACATGTACAATTCCCCTTAAAAAAGGAACCATTCAAAGATGAGAGCCGAAGAACGTAATAGAACGTAACCCCCACGAGTATCGAGGTTGCACTGTATATAGTCTAGACGACTGGGTCAGAGGGTCTCCAAAACTGCAGCTCTTGTGGGATGTTCCCGGTCTGCAGTGGTCAGTATTTATCAAAAGTGGTCCAAGGAAGGATTAGTGGTGAACCGGTGACAGGGTCGTGGGCAGCCGAGGCTCATTGATGGGGAGCGAAGGCTGGTCTGTGTGGTCATATCCAACAGATGAGCTCCTGTAGCGCAAACTGCTGAAGAAGTCCATGCTGTTAATGCTCGATTGGTTGTTTTGGCAGTTTTGGCTGAATTACCGCTGCGAAAATGACCTTTTTCTCCTCAACAGTAAGTAATCTTTGGGCCCAAGCTTATCGTGGCACTTAGCAGAGATATGATTCGGCAATATATTTAGCCACACTCAATTAAAATACATCTGAAACCTAATTATAGGCCATAAAGTTTAGATTGCTGGTAAACAGAAAATGCAGTAGCAGCCATTATTGTACAGACACGGAGACAGGCCTGGGGAAGGCACACACACACACACAAACAATTACAGTAGTTATAAATAACGACTGGCTGAAATGTGTCTGCATGTGGAGAGTTCTCAACCCCATTTATCAAGTGAAGAGTTCGAACTAGAGGAAAGAGGACAAACATGACCTGACACACACACACACAGTAAATGTCAGCCCTGTGAGGGTATGCGGTTTGGGAACGTGGATGTTTACTTTTTTTTTTTAAACACACACACACACACACACACACACACACACACACACACACACACACACACACACAGTCTTTCAGTAATCACTAGTTATACATTTTATCTATTGTGAGCCTCTGTCTAGCGCTGGAACTCCAACAAAGCAACTACAAATCAAAGCTCTCACGCTTAACAAAGTGAAATTTGAAAGTGCATATAAAGTAGACACTGTTAGCAAAGCTGCTTATAAACACAGTGGGGTTGGCTATAGCTAGCTGCATAGCTAGTGGAACTAATAGCTAGCTTATCGACTGTAGCAAAAAAATCTGAATCATTCGATAAACATGATCAATTCAACCAAATTGAAAAAAAGCACCAGAAAGTCTTTTTATACTGCATGTGTGAACAATAGAAATAAATATGCACATCTTACAGCTAATCTGTATTTGGCAGCAATTGTATCAGACGCTGACATTTAGGAGTAATCTGGATATCTGAAACTGTGAATCATCAAACTTTCCCTCAGACGCCACTGTTTTGTTTCCACCATAAACCCTCATAATGGTGGCACAGGGTCATCATTATTAAAATAAAATAAAATATCTGCACATCTGGAATCCTAACTGTCAACAGTAGCTTACCAAAATGTGAGGTCAACTTGATTACTCAACACTAAAAACCACATGATGACATTTTGATAATATACCAAGAAGTATTTACATGTATAGAAACAGTCTTCTTTCGACTACTCCCATTAGTGGTCTCCACAGCAGATCATCCGTCTCCATACCCCTCTGTTCTCTACATCTGCCTCTTTCAACCTAACTACCTGCATGTCTTCCATAAACCTCCTCCTTGGTCTTCCTCTTTACCTCCTTCCTGGTGGCTCCATCCTCAGCATTCTCCTACTGATATACCTCATGTGCCTCCTTGCACATGTCCAAACCATCTCAATCTCAGCTTGTCTCCAAAATGTCTTACATGCGCGGTCTCTCTAATATACTCATTTTTAATCCTGTCCATCGTCATCACTCCCAACGAAAACCTCAACATCTTCGGCTCTGCTACCTCCAGCACCACCAACATTGCAGGGCTCAGCACAGTCCTATAAACTTTTCCTTTCACTCATGCAGATACTCTTCTATCACAGTAGAGAAACAGTCTATTTCACTAAATAAATAGTGCTGAACAAAAATCTTAAAAATAAAACGTTGAATGAAAATATTGTCCATATGCCGATTTAACATATTTTGATTGCATAGAAATCTAATAGAATAAAATATAATAACATAATTAAGTAAAGATACCATCCATACCTTCA
>NC_139602.1:5535249-5550249 GCF_946808225.1 Silurus aristotelis
CACCCATAAAATTCTCATTTTCATCTACTTCCCTATCCTCATGTGCCTGAACACTATCCCATACCTCACCTTACTGCCCTCTTCTTGAACCATGATTCTCTGTGTCCTGACATGCTCTATACCCCATAGCCAATGCCATAACAAATCATGTCCCCATATACCCCACATAATTTTTTAGTTGAACCAATCAATACCCTATCCTCATGTGCCCCAGCACCATTCCAAAAACATTCCCATCTTAAACTTATCCCCATATATCGAAAAACAATGTTCTCCCTGCCTCTACAGTCCTCAATCCCCTAACAACACCCCAATCCATATTTGTCTCCCCCCAACACCATCTGTACTTTATTCCACGCAATTTTCCACACACTGTCTCCACTTTATTTCTATATACCCCAAAAAACATACCCCTGCCATGCGTATGTCCCCACTGGCATAATAATTGGCAATCCCATTTCTATGTGCCTGGAAACCCCTCATCACATCATCTTTAAACATTCCCCTTTCCCCCCTAAACTATACCCTGTCCATGTCACTTTTCCCAACTTTCTATCCTACCCGATTCCTGCTTGTACTAAGAACAATTGCAATCCTGACTCTCAACTCCCCAATTACAGACTCAATATTGTTTACATTCCCATCCTTATGTTCCCCAACACCATCGTGCCATTTTTCTCTATAATCTCTTTATCCATCTTTATCCTTTATCCTATCTCTAGCAGTTCCATCACCATCCACACATATCTCACCATCCACACATCCCATGTCCCTCAAAGTCCAGCTCCTGTTCTCATTTACACTCCTGGAATGGTTTCAAAATTGTCCTGATTTGTCCACATTGTTCCAACTTGTCCAAAATTTCCAGATTAGTCCTGAATTGTCCACATTGTTTAATTTTGTCCAGATTTTTCTAACATTGTTCAAATTTGTCATATTTGTCCACGTTGTCCCAATTTGTCAAAATTTGTCCGCATATATCATATAAGATAATAGTGTTCAAATGTGATAAATTGAAAGTTACAATTCACAACAACAATTAACAACCCATTCTTGTGCATTGCTTTAACACAGAGCTGATTTCTCTGGCAATAAACTAAACACACACACACACACACACACCCACACACACACACACACACACAGAGCGGAAACCACATCAACAGTCATCACTCTGGAAACCAACACTACTGGCAGCAATCATTTGGGAACGTGAGCCAAAAGTGTAATCACTCTCTCTCTCTCTTTCTCTTTCTCTCTCTCTCTCTCTCTCTCTCTCTCTCTCTCTCTCTCTCTCTCTCTCTCTCACACACACACACACACACACACACACACACACACACGCACACACACACGCACATGCCAACCATATACCGCTGCATAAACAACACACTTCAAATTAATTTTTTTAACTAGCCACACTTGAGGGCAATAATAATTTTCACCATAAGCCAATTACAGAAGAGAGAAACTTATTTGATAAAAAAATATCTTGAGATGAAGTAATGAATGAAAGAGAGAGAGAGACAGACAGGCAGACAGAGAGACGGGGGGGGGGGGGGGGGTTGTGATGAAAGAAGAGTGTATTGATCAGCTGCTAAAAGAATCCTTCATTGATGCGAGTCTGAAAAAAGGCTTTTACTGAGGAAATGAGGCATGCAAGCAAGCACACACACACACACACACACACACACACACACACACACACACACACACACACACACACACACACACACACACAGAGTCATAGGTTCTGCTGAACATCTGAGTTGTCTTTAATTACTATTGTCTGCTGAAACAGTGATATATACCACCTACACACACACACACACACACACACACACACACACACACACACACACACACACACACACACACACACACACACACACAGACTTACAATCAAATACAACCACTATGGCAACCTATACTAAAGGTGTTTGTGTGTGTGTGTGTGTGTGTGTGTGTGTGTGTGTGTGTGTGTGTGTGTGTGTGTGTGTGTGTGTGTTAGACAAAGAGAGAGAAATTAGTTATGAGTGAGTGGTGAATGAGCAAAAAACAGTAACACACATTAAGTAAAAATATTATACAGTGCAGGAGTAATACAATGAGAATCCAGAATAGAATAGAATAGAATGAGTAAGTGACAAAGTGAATGTAAATGAGTGTGTGTACGTGAGTGAGTGAGTGAGTGAGTGAGTGAGTGAGTGTGTGAGTGAGTGAGAGTGAGTGTGTGAGTGATTGAGTGAGAGTTAGAGTGAGAGTTAGAGTGAGAGTGAGTGAATTAGTGAGTGAATGAGTGAGTGAGTGAGAAACTGAATGAGTGAGCGAGTGATTGTGTGAGTGAGGAACTGAATGATTGAGAGTAAGAGTGTGAGTGAGAGAGTTAGTCAATGTGAGTGAGAGAGTTAGTGAGTGTGAGTGTGAGTGAGAGAGTTAGTAAGTGAGAGTGAGATAGTTAGTGAGTGTGAGTGAGAAAGTTAGTGAGCGTGAGTGAGAGAGAGTTAGTGAGTGTGAGTGAGAGAGTTAGTGAGTGTGAGTGTGAGTGAGAGTGAGAAAATTAGTGAGTGTGAGTGAGAGAGTTAGTGAGTGTGAGTGAGAGTGAGAAAGTTAGTGAATGTGAGTGAGAGTGAGAGAGTTAGTAAGTGAGAGTGAGAGAGTTAGTGAGTGTGAGTGAGAGAGTTAGTGAGTGTGAGTGTGAGAGAGAGTTAGTAAGTGAGAGTGAGAGAGTTAGTGAGTGTGAGTGAGAGAGTTAGTGAGCATGAGTGAGAGTGAGATAGTTAGTAAGTGAGAGTGAGAGAGTTAGTGAGTGTGAGTGAGAAAGTTAGTGAGTGTGAGTGTGAGTGAGAGAGTAAGTGAGTGAGAGTGAGAGAGTTAGTGAGTGTGAGTGAGAGTTAGTGAGTGTGAGTGAGAGTGAGAGAGTTAGTGAGTGTGAGTGAGAGTGAGAGAGTTAGTGAGTGTGAGTGAGAGCTAGTGAGTGTGAGTGAGAGTGAGAGAGTTAGTGAGTGTGAGTGAGAGTTAGTGAGTGTGAGTGAGAGAGTTAGTGAGTGTGAGTGTGAGTGAGAGAGTTAGTGAGTGTGAGTGATTGAGTGAGAGTTAGAGTGAGAGTTAGAGTGAGAGTGAGTGAATTAGTGAGTGAATGAGTGAGTGAGTGAGAAACTGAATGAGTGAGCGAGTGATTGTGTGAGTGAGGAACTGAATGATTGAGAGTAAGAGTGTGAGTGAGAGAGTTAGTCAATGTGAGTGAGAGAGTTAGTGAGTGTGAGTGTGAGTGAGAGAGTTAGTAAGTGAGAGTGAGATAGTTAGTGAGTGTGAGTGAGAAAGTTAGTGAGCGTGAGTGAGAGAGAGTTAGTGAGTGTGAGTGAGAGAGTTAGTGAGTGTGAGTGTGAGTGAGAGTGAGAAAATTAGTGAGTGTGAGTGAGAGAGTTAGTGAGTGTGAGTGAGAGTGAGAAAGTTAGTGAATGTGAGTGAGAGTGAGAGAGTTAGTAAGTGAGAGTGAGAGAGTTAGTGAGTGTGAGTGAGAGAGTTAGTGAGTGTGAGTGTGAGAGAGAGTTAGTAAGTGAGAGTGAGAGAGTTAGTGAGTGTGAGTGAGAGAGTTAGTGAGCATGAGTGAGAGTGAGATAGTTAGTAAGTGAGAGTGAGAGAGTTAGTGAGTGTGAGTGAGAAAGTTAGTGAGTGTGAGTGTGAGTGAGAGAGTAAGTGAGTGAGAGTGAGAGAGTTAGTGAGTGTGAGTGAGAGTTAGTGAGTGTGAGTGAGAGTGAGAGAGTTAGTGAGTGTGAGTGAGAGTTAGTGAGTGTGAGTGAGAGAGTTAGTGAGTGTGAGTGTGAGTGAGAGAGTTAGTGAGTGTGAGTGAGACTTTAGTGAGTGTGAGTGTGAGTGAGAGTTAGTGAGTGTGAGTGAGAGAGTTGGTGAGTGTGAGTGTGAGTGAGAGAGTTAGTGAGTGTGAGTGTGAGTGAGAGTTAGTGAGTGTAAGTGAGAGTGAGAGAGTTAGTGAGTGTGAGTGAGAGTTAGTGAGAGTGAGGGAGTTAGTGAGTGTGAGTAAAAGTGAGAGAGTTAGTGAGTGTGAGTGTGAGTGAGACTTAGTGAGCGTGAGTGAGAGTTAGTGAGTGTGAGTGAGAGAGCTAGTGAGTGTGAGTGAGAGTTAGTGAGTGTGAGTGAGAGTGAGAGAGTTAGTGAGTGTGAGTGAGAGTTAGTGAGTGTGAGTGAGAGTGAGAGAGTTAGTGAGTGTGAGTGAGAGTTAGTGAGTGTGAGTGAAAGAGTTAGTGAGTGTAAGTGAGAGTGAGAGTTAGTGAGTGTGAGTGAGATAGTTAGTGATTGTAAATAAGTAAATTAGTGGGAAAGTTAGTTAGAGAGTTAGTGAGTGAGAGAGTTAGTGAGTGTGAGTGATTGAGTGAGAGTTAGAGTGAGAGTTAGAGTGAGAGTGAGTGAATTAGTGAGTGAATGAGTGAGTGAGTGAGAAACTGAATGAGTGAGCGAGTGATTGTGTGAGTGAGGAACTGAATGATTGAGAGTAAGAGTGTGAGTGAGAGAGTTAGTCAATGTGAGTGAGAGAGTTAGTGAGTGTGAGTGTGAGTGAGAGAGTTAGTAAGTGAGAGTGAGATAGTTAGTTAATGTGAGTGAGAAAGTTAGTGAGCGTGAGTGAGAGAGAGTTAGTGAGTGTGAGTGAGAGAGTTAGTGAGTGTGAGTGTGAGTGAGAGTGAGAAAATTAGTGAGTGTGAGTGAGAGAGTTAGTGAGTGTGAGTGAGAGAGAGTGAGAAAGTTAGTGAATGTGAGTGAG
Organism: Silurus aristotelis; assembly: GCF_946808225.1. Lineage (NCBI taxonomy): Eukaryota > Metazoa > Chordata > Actinopteri > Siluriformes > Siluridae > Silurus > Silurus aristotelis. The sequence continues at coordinate 5,540,027 of NC_139602.1, forward strand.
AGTGAGAGAGTTAGTAAGTGAGAGTGAGAGAGTTAGTGAGTGTGAGTGAGAGAGTTAGTGAGTGTGAGTGTGAGAGAGAGTTAGTAAGTGAGAGTGAGAGAGTTAGTGAGTGTGAGTGAGAGAGTTAGTGAGCATGAGTGAGAGTGAGATAGTTAGTAAGTGAGAGTGAGAGAGTTAGTGAGTGTGAATGAGAAAGTTAGTGAGTGTGAGTGTGAGTGAGAGAGTAAGTGAGTGAGAGTGAGAGAGTTAGTGAGTGTGAGTGAGAGTTAGTGAGTGTGAGTGAGAGTGAGAGAGTTAGTGAGTGTGAGTGAGAGTGAGAGAGTTAGTGAGTGTGAGTGAGAGTTAGTGAGTGTGAGTGAGAGTGAGAGAGTTAGTGAGTGTGAGTGAGAGTTAGTGAGTGTGAGTGAGAGAGTTAGTGAGTGTGAGTGTGAGTGAGAGAGTTAGTGAGTGTGAGTGAGACTTTAGTGAGTGTGAGTGTGAGTGAGAGTTAGTGAGTGTGAGTGAGAGAGTTGGTGAGTGTGAGTGTGAGTGAGAGAGTTAGTGAGTGTGAGTGTGAGTGAGAGTTAGTGAGTGTAAGTGAGAGTGAGAGAGTTAGTGAGTGTGAGTGAGAGTTAGTGAGAGTGAGGGAGTTTATGAGTGTGAGTAAAAGTGAGAGAGTTAGTGAGTGTGAGTGTGAGTGAGACTTAGTGAGCGTGAGTGAGAGTTAGTGAGTGTGAGTGAGAGAGCTAGTGAGTGTGAGTGAGAGTTAGTGAGTGTGAGTGAGAGTGAGAGAGTTAGTGAGTGTGAGTGAGAGTTAGTGAGTGTGAGTGAAAGAGTTAGTGAGTGTAAGTGAGAGTGAGAGTTAGTGAGTGTGAGTGAGATAGTTAGTGATTGTAAATAAGTAAATTAGTGAGAAAGTTAGTTAGAGAGTTAGTGAGTGAGAGAGTTAGTGAGTGTGAATAAGTAAGTTAGTGAATGAGAGTGAGAGAGTTAGTAAGTGTGAATAAGTGAGTTAGTAAGTGTAAGTGTGAGTGAAAGAGTTAGTGAGAAAGTAAGTGAGTATGAGTGAGAGAGTTAGTGAGTGTGAGTGAGAGAGTTAGTGAGAGAGTTAGTGAGTGTAAGTGAGAGAGTTAGTGAGTGTGAGTGAGAGAGTTAGAGAGAGAGTTATTGAGTGTGAGTGAGAGAGTTAGTGAGAGAGTTAGTGAGTGTGAGTAAGAGAGTTAGTGAGAGAGTTAGTATGTGAGGGTCAGAGAGTTAGTGAGTGTAAATAAGTCAGTAAGTGAGTGAGAGTAAGAGAGTTCGTGATTATGAGTGAGAGAGTTAGAAAGTGTGAATAAGTGAGTTTGTGAGTGTGAGTGTTAGTGAGAGAGTTAGTGAGTGTGATTGAGAGTTAGAGTGTGAGTGAGAGAGTTAGTGAGTGTGAGTGAGTGAGTGAATAAGTGAGTGAGTGAGTAAGTGAGCGAGTGAGTGAGTGAGTGAATAAGTGAGTGAGTAAATAAGTAAGTGAGTGAATAAGTGAGTGAGCGAGTGAGTGAGTGAGTGAGTGAGTGAATAAGTGAGCGAGTGAGTGAGTGAGTGAGTAATGAGTAAATAAGTGAGTGAGTAAGTGACTGAGTGAATAAGTGAGTTAGTGAGTGAGTTAGTGAGTGAATACGTGAGTGAGTAAGTGAGTGAGTGATTAGGTGAGTAAGTAAGTGAGTATGAGAGAGAGAGTTAGTGAGTGTGAGTGAGAGAGTTAGTGAGAGAGTTAGTGAGTGTAAGTGAGAGAGTTAGTGAGTGTGAGTGAGAGAGTTAGTGAGAGAGTTATTGAGTGTGAGTGAGAGAGTTAGTGAGTGTGAGTGAGAGAGTTAGTGAGAGAGTTATTGAGTGTGAGTGAGAGAGTTAGTGAGAGAGTTAGTGAGTGTGAGTAAGAGAGTTAGTGAGAGAGTTAGTAAGTGAGGGTCAGAGAGTTAGTGAGTGTAAATAAGTCAGTAAGTGAGTGAGAGTAAGAGAGTTCGTGATTATGAGTGAGAGAGTTAGAAAGTGTGAATAAGTGAGTTTGTGAGTGTGAGTGTTAGTGAGAAAGTTAGTGAGTGTGATTGAGAGTTAGAGTGTGAGTGAGAGAGTTAGTGAGTGTGAGTGAGTGAGTGAGTGAATAAGTGAGTGAGTAAGTGAGTAAGTGAGCGAGTGAGTGAGTGAGTGAATAAGTGAGTGAGTGAGTAAGTGAATAAGTGAGTGAGTAAATAAGTAAGTGAGTGAATAAGTGAGCGATTGAGTGAGTGAGTGATTAGGTGAGTGAATAAGTGAATGAGTGAGTGAGTGAGTGAGTGAGTAAATAAGTGAGTGAGTAAGTGAGTGAGAGAGTTAGTAAGTGAGTGAGTAAGTGAGTGAGTGAATAAGTGAGTAAGTGAGTGAGTGAGTGAGTGAATAAGTGAGCGAGCGAGTGAGTGAGTGAGTAAGTAATTGAGTGAGTGAGTGAGTGAATAAGTGAGCGAGCGAGTGAGTAAGTGAATAAGTGAGCGAGCGAGTAGGTGAGTGAGTGAGTGAGTGAGTGAGTGAAGGGATTGTAAAGTGTAAAATCTATTTGAGGAACTCAGTATTTCTGGGAGTCTCTTGAATAAGAACTTTTTGTATGCACACTATAGGAACCAGAATCATTATATTAACCGTGGAAATGATTGACAGCAACATAATTTTTGCAAATGTGCAATTCAAAGCTCCGCCCACAAGAATACAAAGAGCACAACAACTACAACTGAAAGTAAAAACTGAAACTCTCTTGGGTTGTGATCTAGAAAGTACATTTTCATTTTTTTCTGAATCTTTTGCTCCTGAAAATGTTTCTGAGATGAGTGTGTATAGCAGTGCTGTCCTAGAACCAGAACCTTTTTCATTTATAAACAAATACTTTTATAAACAAGATATTTAGAGAAGCTATTTCTGTATTAACAGTGTATCAAAGTAATACCATTAAATATTTAGGATTATTTATTTAAAGACCGTGTTATTAATAAGTTGTTAATTCATTATAGCTGTAATATTACATAGATCATATTCCCTTCACTACTGTCTATTAAAGCCAGTTAGGGGGTGTGGCTTAAAATGTATGTGGATTTGTAGTGATGATATGCTTCGACAGTATTGTGAAATTGTAGTCCATTTTCCACTCACCAAATGTTTCATACAACTATTTTGGTAAATAGTTGGGACATATAGCTGAGATCTGGCAACTTGGACACTGGTTTAGATTAGGAAAGATCTAAAAACATGGCTGGGTGTTACATAATTTTGAAAACCGTTGAACTACTCTGATGCTAATAATAAAAATAAGATCATAGGTAGCAACTATGCAAAAGTGTTGTGATGTCACAACATAAATTAGAATTTTTATTTACATTAGCAAGTCATAAGTTGCTGATACCTAATGTAACATGATAACGTGATGCCAAATTGGCGGCTATAATCCTTTGCCGATTGACTTCGTTAGCTTTGTAACTCCAGAAAGAAAATCTGGACTTGGCTGATTTGGTCAAATTGTAATCGTTAACCGGGGAAGATCCGATTTTCCTTTTCAAACATTTCTCCTTTTGACTCACATCGCCCAAAACTTGCATCTCGTGGCTGCTCCCGTCCTCGTTAGTATGCAGAGCACTCGGATACGGATCAGCACATTTCCATATGAATGGCTCTGCATCACTTCTGGGACACAACAGCCACTTTGTCACCTTTGCCAAGAGTCCGATCGACTATTTACACCATAAGCTTCACTAGGAAACTCATTACACCTCATCTACCAAGTGACAACCGGATTCATCGCTCGTATAAAGTCTTTTATTTTTCTTTCCTGCGTTTGTTTTGGTTTTTCCCTCACAAATTTCACACAAAAGCCATCTCCTGGGTTTCCTCTTTAGCTCCCATATACCTCCACTTTCACTATTTGATCATTCTATTCAAATTCTTCATTTTTAAATACTAATTAATATTAAAAATATTCTCAACTCAAGAGCGTTTAACAATCAGGTGTAGATTTTGAAACACCATGATACAGTTGCTGGGAAATGAACTGCGATGCTCTACATCGTCAAAAATTCATAGTCAAAAGTTTTTCAGAGAACAGAATATACATTTAAATTATTTCTGTGATGATAAACAATTCATAGGAGTAAGATTCGTATAAGATATCTAGACACGTTTTCCAGAACAACAGTTCGATTGTTTTTAAAGAGAAAACCGTATAGGTCACATTAGACTGTTTGTTATTGATCTGAAAGTTATAATATCAAATATCAAAACTTCATCTAGGGACTCAAGGGATTATTTTAGCAAACAGTCTGAACATTAACCTGTGAGAAAACTATCATTTCAATTTTAACACAGGTAAAGTTTTTTTTTCCTGGATCGCTAGTTGCTCCTTATTTGCATATTTGAATACCACACAATACCTTTGTCCCTATATATAATAAACCCAAAATAATTCACTTGTGTACTGTTTTTTTTATATCTCAACTTGAATGGACATTGAATACTAAATATAACTAATTATTATATTTATCTGCACAACTGCAGTTCAAACCATAACCTCTGAGAGCATCACAAAGCAACACTTTATTAACACTTTAATGACACTTTAATAACATTTAAATACACCAAATTGTTTTAGTAAACAGTGCAAAAAGAAGCCTGTGAGAAAAACATGCTATCTGAAAGTAAAATATCAATTTTTACAACCAAACACAGCTGAACACAGCATGTTTTTATAATTTTTTTTACTAGTTGTTCCAGATTTGCATATTCACAATATCTCCATCCCATAAAAATATACATAAAATAATTCACTTGTGTGCTACTTCTTGAAATCTCCCCGTTGAATGCACATTAAATACTAAATAAATATGAGTAAATATATTTCATTCTCATATTCAGTTTCACAGCTGAAGCCCAAAACAAAACCTTCAATAAGACCTCAGTAAGCTCAAAATCCACCAAATTCATTTAGCGAACACTTCGAAACGCCTGTGAGAAAATTGCGCTTTTTTTTTTGCTCCTGATTTGCATATTCCAAAGTGATTACTAGTAACATCACAGGTAGCTACTGTGCAAAACCATTGTGACGTCACAACGCCGATATATATTTTTTACATTCAATGCATTATCCTGATTTGCATATTCAAATCACTCAATATCTCAATCCCATAAAAAAATACAAGAAAATAAATCACTTGTGTACTTCTTGAGATCTGACCTAGAATGCATGTTGTATAGTAAATATATCGAATTATTATATTTAATTGCTCAAACTATAATTTCTTCCACACAGATGCTTCAAGGAAAAATTTTGGACCAAACCGGAGCAAAATTTCTGAAAGTTTTATAAATATTTATAGGTATAAAATATAATTATAATATAAATATATACTATAGTATTAATATGCAGTATAATCGTTTTAAAAGATGATACTGTTATCGAGGTGGATTTTTTTTTTCTTTTGAAAGAAATATCGCAATGCAACATTGTAGAACTGCAGGAAAAGCAAAACTTGTCGACAATTTAAAAAATTAGTCGAACGCATCTAAAAAAACTTTGGGTCTCATTAAAAGCCGGGTGAATAAGTTTGCACCCTCCACCACCCGGTCGTGAATAAAAGGCGTTATGAAGCGTTATGAGCAGGTTTGCCTACCGGCGCTGAGCTTCACCAGAGTCGGGAGGCGGAATTTGCCCACCACGGCGTCCAGGGGCAGCGACACTGCGCTCCACGAGAGCTCCGAGATGCTCGCGGACAGTTTCTCCATCTCTTCGGCATCATCACCGGGGTCGAGGGCAAGGGTGGGGGTGGTGGGGGCTAAAGGGATGTGGGGGGTGGTGCTGAAAGCGCTGTCGGTTCTCACCGCGCGCACCGAGGAGAAGCGTGTGAACGAAAAGCGAGAAAGAGAGAGAGAGAGAGGGAAAGGAAAGACAAGACATAGAGAGATGCCCACTCTCCTTGGCTGTAGCTCCGCCCATTTTCTCCTTTCTCCCCGCCTCCATCATCCCCGGTACGCGCGCACACGGTTACCTCCGGTTGCGTTTCCATGCGCGCGCAAAAGATGCTTCTTCATCGCATATGATGGAAGTTTTTATAAAAGTGTGTGATTAATGAACAAAAAAAAAAATCGAATAAACTTCAGGATCGGGATTCTGGTTTCTGCTCCTGTCAAGGCGCCTCTGATGTTCCTTTAGCAGCCTTCCATATTACATCTGGAATAAAAATAGTTTTGTGCCAGAATCCAATAAATACCTCACAATGAATAAAAAAATTATAAAAAATAAAATATATACAGTATATATATATATATATATATATATATATATATATATATATATATATATATATATATATATATATATATATATATAGATATAGATATAGATATATATAATAATATAACTTTTAAAACATAATTTTAGTTATCGATACGAAATATTTTTTGTTAATTATTATATCACTTCACAAAGAATTCGGTTTAAGGTTGAACCATTTCCTAAAGCGATCATCAGAACATAACTTGGTTTGCAGATAACAACCAGGTTGAAGATGATGATGAGATGGCCTACAGGGAAAGCATTGTGTGGCAACAAAGAGCTTATTGTTGATCATTAGAGGACATAGAGGAGAACATACACTGCTTTTGGGGACATTTGGAGGACATACACCACTTATTCACTTTACACAAAAGGGGTCGAGGTGAAGGGTGTGACCAGCTTCAAGTTTTTGGGTGTCCATATCTCGGAGGACTCCCCCCCCCCCCCCCCCCCCCAAAAAAAAAAAAAAAACAAAACAAAACAAAACAAAAAAAAAACCCCACACCAGCATCCTACTGAAATTTTAGTTCTGCACTATTGAAAGCTTTCTCACAAACTGCATCACACTGCATCACAGGTGTCCAGCTTCCTTTGCCTTCCGTCAAAGATTGCCATCGCAAACGCTGCCCACAGAGAGACGTCTCACCCTAACCATGGTCTGTTTCCTCCTATTCCACCTGGAAAACACTACAGGAGCCTTTGCTGTGCCACAACCGGCTCAAGAATGGTCTCGTCCCCTTCAGCTGAACTCTGAACTCAGAAGCTGCAGTGTATATAACCATTAGGACCCCATACTGATCTCAGACGATGAACTGTACATTTTCACTCTGACATTGCACTTGATTGGTCTCTATTCACTCACATTTGCACTTTTTACAGAACATAAATGATGTATACCTGTGAATGTATATAATATATAAAATAGAAACACATACATACCAGTGGTGGGCCATCAGGGTCAGTAAGGCTGTCTCTGCCCAAACTGACTTGCGTTCTAATATATTTTTGTCAATGAATATGTATTAAATTATTCTCAATAGTGTTCTTTATTTAAAGGCCTTCAGAATTCAGCAGTGCAGGCACTGAAAAGCAGGCGATTCTCAGATTTTGATAAGGAGCAATTGGGGGACATGTGGTTAAGGGTTAAGGCACTGTACTTTGCCTCCAAAGATTGAGTTCAAATCCCAGTTATACCAAACTGCTACTCATGGGCCCATGAACAAGACCCCTAACCCCCATATCTGCTCCATGGTATTAATGAGATAAATGTTGAAATGATACAAAATGAGACAAATGCTGTAAATGTGGCATCCAATCATGTTGGCATTTTCAAGTCCTTGAATTGGACGATCAGATTGAATTGCTGTTATTTCAGGAGAAATTGATTTGGTCACCAATACACTTAAACAGTTCTCAAGACAAGCTGGACATTGTGAGGAAAAGGAAAACATTAAGATTAAGTTTAACAAGTTAAACTTTTTTCATAAACCCTTTATACCGTTTTCTTTCCTGTAGAATTCGCACAAAAACACATTTGCCTTTATTTCAAATCCCCAGAAAAAAAACGTGATGCACGAAAAAAATGCACAAAGATGCATAATCTTTTTTTGAGGTTAATATTGAAGCTCCTGCTAGAGATGCTGGTGCTCACTGGGATTCTTGCTTTAGTAATGACATTTATTCTCACTGTATGAGATTCCTGTCTGTGATGCAGCACTCTGTTCTACTGTGTTTCTCTATAATGCTGATGGTTTCTGTAGCCGTGCTGACAGTGATGGTTTGATTGGAGAAGTGGACTGATTCAGGTAGGACACCACTGAAGGCCTGGGTGTGCACACACTGATATATATTTTATATATTTAGCTGTTTGCACTTCTGATTAGAAGCTAACTGCATTTCATTGGCTCTGTACTTGTATCGTGAGAAAGTTGAAATAATCTAATCTAATCTAATCCTAATACAGAGCTAATACTCAGCAGCCACCAAGATCTTGTTGTAGGTTGTAGTAAAAGCTGTTTCCATGTTTCTATCCTAAAATTTGGGTACGTCATGTATTATGTGATACAAATGACATGAGTAAATATACATGAGTATATTTTGCATGGTTCTCATTTATTACCATTTGTTTAGAAATATTTGGTCCTTTGCATCCATATACTAAAATACCATTTCTAATGTTTAATATATAAATAAGTGCGAATATTGGGAGAAGGAGATTCTAATCTATACCGATCTATAAATCAGAAATGTGTGCACACTACAGTGACCCTGTTTCTCATGCAAAGTTCCTTGTTGCAAGTTTTAGGTCTTTTCAGATGTAGATCAGTTCTAGGTGTATTTTGCTAAAACGTATCCCTGGTCATACTGGTGCAACTGATCTGATAAAGGTACATCAAAATCCACTTGAAGCTAGCTGCTAGCCTGTATGTTGTTGAAAGTCAACTGGCCTACAGCTAAATTCAACCAATTTAATGTAAATTCTTTTCCCCGGCTTGTGTGTGTAAATATTACTCCGAATTATATGGAGAAATCGATAACTTATACCACTGTATTCTGATTGGTCGAGTAAGAGTTTTAGTAAGCAAACATTTTTTAGCAAGACAAACCTTCATGTCAAGTCAATAAACTTCACCAGAAAAAAAAAGAGGGGGAGGGGGGGAACGTGGGCACGGCAAAGGAATGTGTGTTTATAGCTGCTATGAGATGATCAAAATATAGTTTTTTGACAACGTTTGTGTGTTTCAAGTTGCTACTTAATAAATAAAACCGACAAATTTAGCGGTATTAAAGGAATGAAACAATCCACGGCTTCCAGCGATCATCGCGGTATTTGTGGCAGTTCTAGAATTTTGCTGAAACGTATCCCTGGTCATACTGGTGCAACTGATTCGATGAATGTAGAACAAAATCCGCTTGAAGCTAGCTGCTAGCCTAAACGCTGAACGGTTGTATGTTGTTGACCTTTAACTGGCCTACAGCTAAATTCAACTGTGAAGCCTTTCAATGTCAATTTTTTCTTTGACCAAAAGGGAATAATAATGTGGTCTATGCTGACACGTGTCTTTAATCTGGGCAAAAGTCTTTTAGAAAAATGAGAACCAACAACAATAAAGTTCATATACTATACATAGCTCTAAACGGAATTTATTAACCTAGTTTTTAACGCTTTGTTAGCATGGAAAGAATACTGACGTGTACAGAACGATGTGTTAAAACATAAAATAAATAAATAAAAAACCCAACTCTGATTACATGATAGCATTTGGAAAGGCAACTGGTAATCATGCTAGCAAGAATAAACCTGTAACTTTTAAATAAGCGTGAAAATGTGAAGGCTGGACGATAATGAAAACGATATAAAACGAAAAAGGATATCAACATTTCCCTCAAATATGCGGTTCGATTTCTACAAAAAATACTTTGTACGACTAACAATTGCACATTAAGTACATAATAATCACACATGGCAAAAAATAAATAAAATAAAAAATCCGCCATCTTGGAAAAATAATTTTAAGCTAGCAGAAAAATTTGAGGTAAAAAATAAAAGGATTATTTATTTAGGTGTTAAACGAAGTTCTTGGGGTTCAGGGTTCCAGGAAGCCACTAAACATGAGCAATTATGTCGGAAAAATTGTTTATATCAATTGTGTTCGAAACTTTGTCAGAATAAATGGTGCATTTGTGGTCTATGTTTAGAACATTATTTGAGAAAACTTTGAAGAGTTTTAGTGTTACAGTTATTCTCTTCTTCATAATACTGACAGGATGGATTTAGTAAAGCAGACTCGTTATTCCCAGGACTTGGAATGATCTCACACACCCACCTTTATATCAATCAGATAGATTTCTTCTCCATTCACTTGTTCTTCCAGCCACTAGGGGGCATCAAGGGCTCGTTGAGAAACACGACTCATTTCCCAGG
>NC_139602.1:5555249-5562749 GCF_946808225.1 Silurus aristotelis
GCAGGTTTTACCTCCCACAGTCAGTTTTTATTACATAAATGTTTTTTTTTTGGTTTGTTTGTTAGTTTTTTAAGTAGAACGCTAGCTGGTGTGTCTGGGATCAGCACTGCCGTGTTCTTCTGTACAGCTGAGAGTTTCTGTCTATGAAACATTATGAATGTACCAGGTGAGGCAGGAGATCTAGTTGTACTTGGGTCAAATTAAGATGAGAAATTTCTGCGATGTCCAAAAAATATAAAAAATATATACAAATAAATAAATAAAACTAAGGGAATTAAAGCCTTGCAGAGGAAGGAGCTTAGCTCGGGCAGCTCACCTGTTCTCCCTTGGCCTTTGGTACGATCCGCTTGTCCTCCATATCACACTTGTTGCCTAGCAGCATTCGCTCCACATCCTCATTGGCATGCTGAAACACAAACGCAAAAAAACGTGTGAGGAAAAACAAGCGAGCTCCGACAGTGAATAAAATGTGCCTGGGTGTTTTTAGTTTCTCACCAGGATGCTGCGTTCGTTTTTAAAGTAAAACCAGTTTTAGTTTGATGTACAGGAAATAAACATAACACGCTCAAGACAACAAAGCGGTATGTAAATCCCTTCTAAAAGGCCACGACAGCCAATCAGAGCACGGTTCTTGTCTGACCCTAGTCTGTTGAAGATGGTTGAACAGGAGTGCAGTTCCTGCCCAGAGTATCACTGCCCCAAATCATAATGGAGTGTAATCGAAGAAGAGTCCCTGTTTAAAAATATCCCTGTAACCTGAACCCAAATCCCACCCGGCCGGCGCTCGGACCACTCGCAGGGTAAATAACGGCTACATTTCCAGGACGATTCATACAGAACATGCTCGAAGAAATTTGCTGCGTTTAGCTGGTGCTGCTGGTATTTGCTGAAACCGTCCTTCAAGAGGGGGGTGGGGGAGGGGGGGAACCAAGATTTCGGCGCAGATTGTCACCTCGCTATAAATAGAGCTTTACGTGGCTGTCTGAAGCGTGTGAAGCGTTCGTTCGAGACATACCTCGTCGATGTTTCGGAGCCACTTGCTGATGTTCTCGAAGCTCTTGGCGTTGCTTATGTCGTAGACGAGCATGATGCCCATGGCTCCTCTGTAGTAGGAGGTGGTGATGGTGTGGAACCGCTCCTGGCCTGCTGTGTCCCTAAACACACACACACACATCATACTATCGATTATGCAATTAGCATTTATGACGATCTACAGACTCCTGGGTCACTTACAGTTTTAAAGTGACACTAGACAGTCTTTTTTGGCCAAAAGGCAGCAGTGACATTCATCTGCACTGCCAGATCTGATCCATTTCCTGCCAATGTGACTAAAATGACAATTTCTTTTTCATATCTCTACTGGTTCTCAGTTCCGACACACTGTTGCCGAGTAACGACTTTTGACCTGTTGATCTTCCGATAATTTTACATTTCCCTTTTTCTATCAATGTCACCTGTAGCTAACTGCCCTGGAAACCATGGTAACCAAAAAAAGACTAAAAATAAGACCTCAATGGGACAGGACTGGTCTCTAAATCTCACGAGTTGAGAGAGTACAGTCCATTATCTGTGTTGGACCAACAGAGAGAAACAAACAGACCGAGACAAAGAGAGCAAAAGAGATCAAGAGTGAGAACCTTAAAGAAACAGAGAAAGGGACAGAAGGAAAAAAAAGGAAGAGAGCAAGAGAGAACCAAAGAGAGAAAGCGGCAGAAAAAAAAGAACCATAAAAAGACACAGAAAGAGAGAGAGAGAAAACCAGGGTGAGAACCATAAGAAGACAGAAAAAGTGAGAGAAACAAGAAAGAAAGAAAGAAAGAAAGAGCCAAGAGAAAGAACCAAAGAGACAAAAGGAGGGAGAACCACGAAGACACAAAGAATCTTAAATAATGATGATAAATAAAAAATCCGCAGAGAGAAAACGGGAGAGAGAGAGCGAGCAAGGGAGATTTTAGAATTTAAGAGCCTGTTTATTGAGTGCAGCATCTCCAGTGTTTTACTGCACTGTAATTCCTGTATTCCTTCCTAATCATCAGCTAGAAAGAACACAAACACACGATTTGAGATGCAGTCCCTTGTCTTCACACACACACACACACACACACACACACACACACACACACACACACTCACTCACTCACTCACTCACTCACTCACTCACTCACTCACTCACTCACTCACTCACTCACTCACTCACTCACTCACTCACTCACTCACTCACTCACTCACTCACTCACTCACTCACTCACTCACTCACCATATCTGTAGCTTTATCTTCTTTCCTTGCAGCTCAACTGTTTTGATCTTAAAATCGATTCCTGGGAAGAAAAAGGAAGAGCGGGATGTTAGCCATAAGCACAGTTACACGACCCAGAGTAATACTTACAACAGCTTTTACGGAGCTCATGTGCGGTGACGTGGACGCGGCATATTCAAAATAAAATAAATAAATAAAATAAACCACGTCTTTGTAAATCCTCAGAAACGTTGACGTGAAAAAACAGTCAGAACGGGGAAAAGAGGTGATTGAACCGGAAAACACATTTGCGTCACCTGACATTGACCCAGCCTATTAAATAAATTCAATAAAATACAGGAAACCTTGGTGTGACGTCTCGAAACGCTCGACACGTGATGGAGAACTGCCGGATCCCTTCCGGGGACACTGTTGGCGTCGCTCACAAAAATCCTTCTGGAAATGTCAATTCCAGTTTACTTAAAGCGGTCAGGCCGTTCCAGACTTCACACACCTTTCTAGGAGAAAAATCATCAACTGAGGAGGAAGGAAGTGAAGGAAAGACGTGTTACAACTTGGTTTTCCCCGAGACGAGGATCATTTGGCACGTGACTGAGAAAACCAGAGTGATACGATAGAAACGTGGAAGGAAATACCACAAATACAAATACTGTGATGGTCAACATGGCTGCCCCTCGCTTTCAGCTCAGGACAAACAAAATCCAGATAGAATCTAAATATGGATGGATTGAATGCCGTGTGTGTGTGTGTGTGTGTGTGTGTGTGTGTGTGTGTGTGTGTGTGTGTGTGTGTGTGTGTGTGTGTTTCCCCTGCTGACGGGGCAGTATGGAAACTGTGTGTGGCACAGACTGGCACTCACTGGCATCAGCTTCAACACAAGCATCTCAATCTGTCCTTCTGCTGGGGGTTTAACAGCACACACACACACACACTGCTGTAGCTCACAGTGACATCATTCAGAAAGATCTATCTATCTATCTATCAAAAAAATTATATATATATATAAAAATAAAGAGTGCACAGTAAAAAAGAAACAAAAGACCAAAGGTGAGATGGGATGAGAAAGAGAGTCGGGTGATGAACTGAGAGAGAGAGAGAGAGAGAGAGAGAGAGAGAGAGAGAGAGAGAGAGAGAGAGAAAGAGAAAGAGAAAGAGAGAGAGAGAGAGTTGGGTGATTAACTGAGAGAGACAAACAATGATTGAATAGACACGGAGAAACAGTGATTGATGGAGGGAAACTGAAGTAGAGAAAAAGAAAGAGAAAGGCAAAGAAAAAAAGGAAGTGAAAGAAAAAGAGACGTAGAGAAGCAGACAGGGAAAGAATCAAGGAGCATTGTGCAGCCGAATTCAGCAAAATCCACTCGTTTACCGCGTCTCACACGGAGCACATCACTCCATCACACACACTCCTCTACAGTAGAACGAGATGATTGAGTGTAGCACTAAAATGTCCCTCACTGGAACCAGTGGACCAGAACGCTGTTCCAGCACCATGAAGACAAGGTGGGTCTGAAGCTTAGAGTGAAAACCTCCACTACAGCGTCCTAAAACAGACCTCCTCAACCAGAATCCTTCAGAGAAGAATAGAGCTGGTGTCTGAGTGCGCAGCAGGTTTCGTGGGAGTAGATCTTAAAACTCCACCTTTTTCGTCTGATGGACAGACAGAGACATTACTTTCAAAGCGACTGGACATAAAACAGAAGATCACGGGGAAAAAAAATTGAGCAGGAAAAGTCAGAGCAAAAACGACATGTCACATGTCTAGCGTGTGTGTGTGTGTGTGTTGGGAACACACTCAGAAGCCCCCTTTAATGTGGCCCAATTTTCACTCAAAAATAATAAAAAACACACACACACACACGCACGCTTTACATCTCAAAGTGTAAAAAGAAAGAGAGAAAAAAAGCAAATAAATCCCAGACTGAGAGACCAAGAACCGGAAAAAGAGAGCCAGAGAAAAGAGGAAAGACAGATAGAGAGGGGGAGAGAGACAGAACCAGAGAGAGAACAAAAAACAGTGAGACAGACAGAGAAATGGAGAAAGAGAACAGAGGGGGAAAAAACAAAAGAGACAGAAATGGTGAAGAAAAAATAGAGGGAGAGAGAGAAATGGAGAGACAGACCCAAAAAAAAGAAAAAGATGGAGGGAGAGAGAGAGAGAGAGACAGAAAGAAATGCAGAGAAGTGAAAAAGCCATCACACACTGGTGCAGCTGCAGGCTGGGTGGGACCGGCTTTATTACATGATATACATATCAGTCATCCAAAAAATGAGTCACTCTTACACAATACTAATCACCCTTACACACACACACACACACACACACACACAAAGGGGCTTACGGCCATATTCTTAAAAGGGGGTGGGGGCAGATGTAGAAATAGTAGATGTAGAAATAGAGAGGGGGACACAGAGAGAGAAAGAGGGACAGGTGGAGTGGTAGAACGAGTCTCATTGCCATTTTAGGGTATAAAGCCCAATTGTGTGATCTGCTCTTGTTGGACTTTTTGCGAAAATCGCAGGTAAAATATTTTGAAGAGCAACACACACACACACACACACACACACACACACACACACACACACACAAAAATGCCTCTAGTGCCACAGAGGCCAAAAGGAAAGGGTTGAATCTACATCGAATGTACTTAAGAAAGCGCGTGTGTAAGCCGATCCCAGGGATGGAGGGAGTTTCCGGTGAGTATTTTAGGTTGCTGAGCCATCACAGCTGCATCAGTCGCTCTGCCAGAGACAGACCGGAGCAAGCCGGGAGACAGGAAACAACGAAACGAGAAAATAAATAAGCAGCGTTTCCCAGCAGCACAAGACGATAACGAGCGATATGACTCCGCCTCCACTCGGACCGCGGTTCCTTACCAGACCTGCACTAAATGCCGGCGGTGCCGATATTAACCCCGTTCGGCATTAACATACGATATTAACATATGATATTAACATACGATATTAACCGACGATATGCACAGAGGATACATTGCGGAAACAACGGCTCTTTCGGGTTTTGGGCTAAAAGAGAGAGAAACATGAACGTGGCCTACAAGCGCTTACACTTCCAACTAACATCAACAGTGATAAAGTTTATCTGAAAACACCCAAAGCCACAGAGTTCGAACACCGCAGTAAAAATGTCAACCTTCTTGTGTCTGAATCTGAAGCCGTTTTCTTCCCATTCCGCCATTTTTCATTCTGCAGCGTCTTCTGTGTTCCCTGTTCAGATTGCTCGAGAGTTTAGCGGGTGGGGAGACAGTAATAACGGTCCGTGGGAAACACAGTGCTCCGTGTTTATTTAAATGGACTAAACTAAGCATTTTTGTAATGGAATTACTCGAGGAATTGTTTCAGCCCGAAGTGAAATAAAAGTAAATTATTTATAGCAATATTACAGACACACAGACAGATATAAATACAGACACATGTACTTGCATACAGACGGACACACAGACGGACACACAGACAAAGACACAGAGACACTCTCTAAGAGACAAACACATACAGAAACAAATGCAGACAGACAGACAGCCTCATACTTGCATAGACACTCTCACAGAGACACACAGACAAAATCTCTTGCGTAGAGAGACACGGACACTCAGAGAGAGACAGCCATTCTCAGAGAGAGACAGCCATTCTCAGAGAGAGAGAGACACTCTCACAGACAGAGAGAGACCAACATAGCATACAGTACACAGCCAGCCATGTACTTGCATAAAGACACACTCACAGAGAAACAGACAGATGCTCAAGCAGGCACTTTCACAGAGAGACAGACAGACGTGAATGTGTTGTACGATTCCCAGTGAAATTACAAAGAGGCTTGTGTAAGAACCGGATGGACTTTTTGTGCTCGTGCTCGTATACCGTACAAAAACGGACGTCTGCGAAGACAAACAGTCTGGTAAACCGGAGTGAACCTGACACGAGGACTGTGATGAATCGGGGGACCGTCAGGACACGATGCACACCTTAATAGAGTCGTTCTACAGGCGTGGCTTTCAGAGTAAGGGTGTGTAAACAGTGTGTACTGTGTTCACACACACACATCTGATCTGATCTCACTTCTCCCTAAATCTAATCCAAACGCTCCTTTCACTTCCTGCTTGTACGTCCAGACAGAATACAGAACAGCGCCGCGGGGAAGAGAAGAAAAACGTAGCTGTGTCCCAAATCACAACACACCCCGACTATCCTATATAAGGTTGCTAGGACCCAGGGGTGGGGCTTAAATATTCCCTACTATATGACAAAGAATTCTCACAAGCTTCCCCCCACCAGAGACTGAAAGTAATAGCACCCTATTCCAGAAAATTCGATCCTGACACAGCCAAATTATTTATCTTTTTTTCTGCCTTATATTGTAGAATACATCTGTAAGTATAATAGAGTATAATATAGTAGAGCTAATTGATCGGTGCAAGACATTGAGACATCCTGTAAGACGACTTCTGAAGTATCTGCAATCAGTTTTTCATCGTGGCGATGCAGGAAAAGCGAAGAACAGGAAGTGCGATCGCACTGAAAATGCTCGAGGACCACTCCAGCCCTTATCTGGAGAGTGCAACTGGCCTCGCCGAGAAGCCATCCTTCCTGAACGCACTGCAATTTTCCGCAATAACGACGGAGTGCTGCGTGTCGGGGGAATAACACAGGGCACGGAGAGCAAGGAGGGTTTGTCCAGAGCCAAGAATCCCCGATCTCTGGATGAACTGAAACACCACGGTGAAAAAAGAAAAAAAAAAACATTCTAAAGTGCTGCAGGAGCATTTCAATGAGCATTCGATGATGAAGAAATTAAGACCTGTTGAAAATTATTAAAGACCTAAAACAGAGAATTTACGACTATTTAAAGGCCTGAAAAATGTATTTCAAAATACAAAATACCCTGAGGAAAACCTGCATAAACACACACACACACACACACACACACACACACACACACACACACACACACACACACGTCTTAAATTCCCAATGCCGCAAAGTAGAATCATAAAACTGAAGTTTACCAAAAAACCAAAAACCTCCACTGGACATTACAATCAGCAGGTCACTGAAAGATCATTAGTGCTCCATCTCACACTAACACACACACACACTCGCCAACCAGTAGTTTATGGGTTCATTGTCCATAAACTCACCAGATGCTTTGAAGCCTAAACTTGTATTACGAAAATATTTGGCGCCTAAAAAAGTTTAATGTAAATTGGTCCAGATGTGCAGAGTACGGG
>NC_139602.1:5572749-5597749 GCF_946808225.1 Silurus aristotelis
TGATGCTGTACTGATTTGACTGCCAATTAATATGCAGTCCTGCTTCACTCTGTACATTCTGTATAATTATAACTGTATATAATTGGAAATTCAGGACATTTCCTAAATTATCTTCTGTATATTCACTGCGTATAACTTTTGTACAGTTGTAAACACAATGAACGTATCTCATACAGGGGGAAATAATGATTTGATCCCCTGCTGATCTTGTCAAAATTTTACGTCTTTACAAAGGAATGAACAGTCTAGAATGTTTATGGTAGTTTTATTTCAACAGAAAAAGACATAATATCAATTTTATAAATATTTTATATAATTTAAAACCCCCACATACTAAACAATTCAGGTGTCTGGCGGTCAGGATTCCTGCTGCTTGGTAGGGGATCAAATATTAATTTCACTCGATCAAATACAACATAATTTATATATAATATTCATTTATTATTTTTGTCTGGATTTATATATATATATATATATATATATATATATATATATATATATATATATATATATATATATATATATAAATATATATATTAAAATATATATATATATATATATATATATATATATATATATATATATATATATATACAAAATTATATATATATTTTTTCCTTTTTCTGTTAAAATAACCCTACCATAAAAATTCTAGACTGTTCATTTCTTTGTAAGGGGGTGAATTTACAAAATCAGCAGGGGATCAACTAATTATTTCCCCCACTGTATTGGAAATTAATATGTCTCATATAT
Source organism: Silurus aristotelis (assembly GCF_946808225.1). NCBI lineage: Eukaryota > Metazoa > Chordata > Actinopteri > Siluriformes > Siluridae > Silurus > Silurus aristotelis. The sequence goes on from NC_139602.1 coordinate 5,573,503, forward strand.
TTCTCTACATATTATTGTGTAACTGTACAATGCAATGACAATTCAGTATCTATCTATCTATCTATCTATCTATCTATCTATCTATCTATCTATCTATCTATCTATCTATCTATCTATCTATCTATCTATCTATCATATACATCAGACCTGACACTCATCTCAAACCTGGTACCTCTGGTCCAGAATAAACCTCCGAGCAATTGTGCCACATTTACACTCGGCTGTTAGAGAGTCAGTGCATGATGTAGACGTTTAGTTTCCACTTTGGCCCAGCGTGAGTCAGATTGACTCCGATCCAGATGTGGCGTTCCTGAGCAACTGGTTTCTGTGTTGAAGTGTTAGAACACCTTCCAGAACTAGAATATTTTATTGATCAATTGAAATTGTTGGGTTGCAGTTGCTCAGAGTAAAATGAAAGTAAAGAGGAAAGTAAAAGAAAATATAGATATTAACTTATATATTATAAAATAGATGCTACATACATTATATATATATATATATATATATATATATATATATATATATATATATATATATATATATATATATATACTGTGAATGTGTATATACAGTGAGGAAAATAAGTATTTGAACACCCTGCTATTTTGCAAGTTCTCCCACTTAGAAATCATGGAGGGGTCTGAAATTGTCATCGTAGGTGCATGTCCACTGTGAGAGACATAATCTAAAAAAAAAATCCAGAAATCACAATGTATGATTTTTTTAACTATTTATTTGTATGATACAGCTGCAAATAAGTATTTGAACACCTGAGAAAGTCAATGTTAATATTTGGTACAGTAGCCTTTGTTTGCAATTACAGAGGTCAAACGTTTCCTGTAGTTTTTCACCAGGTTTGCACACACTGCAGGAGGGATTTTGGCCCACTCCTCCACACAGATCTTCTCTAGATCAGTCAGCTTTCTGGCCTGTCGCTGAGAAACATGAAGTTTCAGCTCCCTCCAAAGATTCTCTATTGGGTTTAGGTCTGGAGACTGGCTAGGCCACGCCAGAACCTTGATATGCTTCTTACAGAGCCACTCCTTGGTTATCCTGGCTGTGTGCTTCGGGTCATTGTCATGTTGGAAGACCCAGCCTCGACCCATCTTCAATGCTCTAACTGAGGGAAGGAGGTTGTTCCCCAAAATCTCGCAATACATGGCCCCGGTCATCCTCTCCTTAATACAGTGCAGTCGCCCTGTCCCATGTGCAGAAAAACACCCCCAAAGAATGATGCTACCACCTCCATGCTTCACAGTAGGGATGGTGTTCTTGGGATGGTACTCATCATTCTTCTTCCTCCAAACACGTTTAGTGGAATTATAACCCAAAAGTTCTATTTTGGTCTCATCTGACCACATGACTTTCTCCCATGACTCCTCTGGATCATCCAAATGGTCATTGGCAAACTTAAGACGTGCCTGGACATGTGCTGGTTTAAGCAGGGGAACCTTCCGTGCCATGCATGATTTCAAACCATGACGTCTTAGTGTATTACCAACAGTAACCTTGGAAACGGTGGGCCCAGCTCTTTTCAGGTCATTGACCAGCTCCTCCTGTGTAGGTCTGGGCTGATTTCTCACCTTCCTTAGGATCATTGAGACCCCACGAGGTGAGATCTTGCATGGAGCCCCAGTCTGAGGGAGATTGACAGTCATGTTCAGCTTCTTCCATTTTCTAATGATTGCTCCAACAGTGGACCTTTTTTCACCAAGCTGCTTGGCAATTTCCCCGTAGCCCTTTCCAGCCTTGTGGAGATGTACAATTTTGTCTTTAGTGTCTTTGGACAGCTCTTTGGTCTTGGCCATGTTAGTAGTTGGATTCTTACTGATTGTATGGGGTGGACAGGTGTCTTTATACAGATGCCCGAGCCACCTCAGCTGACCCCTCTCGATGTGGAGGAGCAGCGGATCTACTCTGAGCTCCTCCCGAGTGACTAAGCTTCTCACCCTATCTCTAAGGGATCGCCCAGCCACCCTGCGGAGGAAGCACATTTCGGCCGCCTGTATCCGGGATCTTGTCCTTTCGGTCATGACCCAGAGCTCATGACCATAGGTGAGAGTAGGAACGTAGATTGACCGGTAAATCGAAAGTTTCGCCTTGCGGCTCAGCTCCTTCTTCACCACGACAGGCCGGTACATCGACCGCATTACTGCAGAAGCTGCACCGATCCGTCTGTCAATCTCCCGTTCCACCCTTCTCTCACTCGTGAACAAAACCCCAAGATACTTAAACTCCTCCACTTGCGGCAGGAACTCCCCACCAACCTGAAGTGTGCAAGCCACCCTTTTCCGACTGAGGACCATGGCCTCGGATTTGGAGGTGCTGATTCTCATCCCAGCCGCTTCACACTCGGCTGCAAACCGTCCCAGTGCATGCTGAAGGTCCTGGTCTGATGAAGCCAACACGACAACATCATCTGCAAAGAGCAAAGACGAAATCGTGTCGTCACCAAACCGGACACCCTCCGACCCCTGGCTGCGCCTAGAAATTCTGTCCATAAAAATTATGAACAGAACCGGTGACAAAGGGTAGCCCTGCCGGAGTCCAACATGCACCGGGAACAATTCTGACTTACTGCCGGCAATGCGAACCAAGCTCCTGCTTCGGTCATACAGGGACCTTAGTAAAGCCCTTAGTAAAGGGCCCCCGACCCCATACTCCCGGAGCACCCTCCACAGGCCGCCGCGAGGGACACAGTCGAATGCCTTTTCCAAATCCACAAAGCACATGTGGACTGGTTGGGCAAACTCCCATGAACCCTCCAGCACCCTGTAGAGGGTATAGAGCTGGTCCAGTGTTCCACGGCCTGGACGAAAACCACATTGTTCCTCCTGAATCCGAGGTTCTACTATCGGCCGTATTCTCCTCTCCAGTACCCTGGCATAGACTTTCCCAGGTAGGCTGAGAAGTGTGATCCCCCTATAGTTGGAACACACCCTCCGGTCCCCCTTCTTAAAAAGAGGGACCACCACCCCGGTCTGCCATTCCAGAGGCACTGTCCCCGACCGCCACGCGATGCTGCAGAGGCGTGTCAGCCAAGACAGCCCCACAACATCCAGAGACTTGAGGTACTCAGGGCGGATCTCATCCACCCCCGGTGCCCTGCCACCGAGGAGTTTCTTTACTACCTTCTTTACTGACTTCAGCTTGGGTGATGGACGAGTCCGCCTCTGAGCCCTCAGCCTCTGCTTCCTCAATGGAAGATGTGACGGCGGGATTGAGGAGATCCTCGAAGTATTCCTTCCACCGTCCAACGACATCCCCAGTTGAGGTCAACAGCTCCCCACCTCTACTGTAAACAGCATTGGTGGGGCACTGCTTTCCCCGCCTGAGGCGCCGGACGGTTTGCCAGAATCTCTTCGAGGCCAGCCGATAGTCCTTCTCCATGGCCTCACCGAACTCCTCCCAGGCCCGAGTTTTTGCCTCGATAACCACCCGGGCTGCAGTTCGCTTGGCCTGCCGGTACCCGTCAGCTGCCTCAGGAGTCCCACAAGCCAACCAGGCCAGGTAGGACTCCTTCTTCAGCTTGACGGCATTCCTTACTTCCGGTTTCCACCACCGGGTTCGGGGATTGCCGCCTCGACAGGCACCGGAGACCTTACTGCCACAGCTCCGAGCGGCCGCTTCGACAATGGAGGTGGAGAACATGGTCCACTCGGACTCAATATCTCCGGCCTCCCTCGGGATCTGGTCAAAGCTCCGCCGGAGGTGGGAGTTGAAGATCTCTCTGACAGGAGGCTCGGCCAAACGTTCCCAGCAGACCCTCACAGTACGCTTGGGTCTGCCGAGTCTGTCCAGCTTCCTCCCCCGCCATCGGATCCAACTCACCACCAGGTGGTGATCAGTTGACAGCTCCGCCCCTCTCTTTACCCGAGTGTCCAAGACATACGGCCGCAGGTCAGATGAAACGACCACAAAGTCGATCATCGACCTACGGCCTAGGGTGTCCTGGTGCCACGTGTACTGATGGACACCCTTATGCTTGAACATGGTGTTCGTTATGGACAAACTGTAACTAGCACAGAAGTCCAATAACTGAACACCGCTCGGGTTCAGATCAGGGGGGCCGTTCCTCCCAATCACGCCCCTCCAGGTGTCACTGTCACTGCCCACGTGTGCATTGAAGTCTCCTAGTAGAACGACGGAGTCCCCAGTCGGAGCACTGTCCAGCACCCCTCCCAGAGACCCCAAGAAGGCCGGGTACTCTATACTGCCGTTTGGCCCGTAGGCACACACGACAGTGAGAGACCTATCCCCGACCCGTAGGCGCAGGGAAACGACCCTCTTGTTCACCGGGGTAAACTCCAACACATGGCGGCTGAGCTGGGGGGCTATAAGCAAACCCACACCAGCCCGACGCCTTTCACCATGGGCAGCTCCAGAGTTGTAAAGAGTCCATCCTCTCTCGAGGAGTGTGGTTCCAGAGCCCAGGCCGTGCGTAGAGGTGATCCCGTCTCTAGTCGGAACCTCTCAACCTCACGCACAATCTCAGGCTCCTTCCCCGCCAGCGAGGTGACATTCCACGTCCCTAGAGCTAGCTTCCGTGTCCAGGGATCGGGTTGTCGAGGCCTCCACCTTCGACTGCTGCCCGATCCTCTTAGCACCGGCCCCTTACGGTCCCTCCTGCAGGTGGTGAGCCCACTGGAAGGCGGCCCCACGTCGCTCCTTCGGGCTGAGCCCGGCCGGACCCTGTGGGGGAAGGCCCGGCCACCAGGCGCTCGCATACGAGCCCCAACCCCGGGCCTGGCTCCAGGGTGGGGCCCCGGCTGCGCCATACCGGGCGACGTCACGGTCCCTGATGTAGTATCTCTCATAAGGGGTTTTGAACCGCTCTTAGTCTGACCCGTCGCCCAGGACCTGTTTGCCTTGGGAGACCCTACCAGGGGCATATAGCCCCGGACAACATAGCTCCTAGGGTCATTCGAGTACTCAAACCCCTCCACCACGTTAAGGTGGCAGTTCAAGGAGAGGACCTCAAACATGTGCATCTAATTTAGGATAATAAATGTAGTGGAGGTGGACATTTTGTAGGCAGACTAACAGGTCTTTGAGGGTCAGAATTCTAGCTGATAGACAGGTGTTCAAATACTTATTTGCAGCTGTATCATATAAATAAATAGTTAAAAAAAATCATACATTGTGATTTCTGGATTTTTTTTTTTTTAGATTATGTCTCTCACAGTGGACATGCACCTACGATGACAATTTCAGATTTCTAAGTGGGAGAACATGCAAAATAGCAGGGTATATATATATATGGGTTATACCATTCCTTTACACACAAGTCATCGGCAGCTATGACAAAATATGGCTCCTAGAACTTATTTAAGCCAAGTGGCGTTTTCTTTTTTTTAAAGTTTCCGGACACCTGGTCATAAGTATGGTATTTGTCCCAATTTGCTCTTATAATTTCCTCCACTCTTCTGAGAAGATGTTCCGCTAAATTCTGTGTGTGCTTGTTGAGATTTGTGTTTATTCAGACACAAGGGTATTAATAAAGTCAGTTACTGATGTAAGTGAGGTGAGGAGGCCTCGGGGGGCACTCAGTGTTCGAATTCACCCGAAAACTGTTCATTATGGTTGAGGTCAGAGCTTTATAGCAGGAGATCTTCCACTCCAACACATGCAAAAAAATATATCTTCATGGAGTTCGCTGTGCACAGGGACATCGTCATGCCGGAAAAGGTTTCTCCAAGTTCAACTGAAAGAAGAAATTTCAGGCTACTGCATCCAAAGACGTCCTGTACAATTTGTTTGCCTTCAGCTTTAAAGTTAAGCTAAGAGTTTGGGAAAAGAACCACATATGGCTGGGAAAGTCATGTATCCCAATACCTTTGTCCATATCGTGTAGGTGCTGTGTAGAGTTACACCAAACGGAACTATCTAGAACACAGTAAAAACGACAGTAGATAACCGACCAGTGCTTAAAAGTAATCATAGCTAATGTGGACGTGGAACAACGTCAAGATCAACATCGACATCAAAGGTAACTGTATTTAAACACCAGAAAGATCAGATAAAAGATATATCCAGTATAACATCGGACTTCTGGAATAAAAATACATGCAAACACCCCCCACCCACCCATACACACAGACGTCATGCAGATTCTATGAAAAAATGAAAAACGAAATGAACGAACTGGGGTGTGGTTAGAGGCGAGCAAGTATATACCCTGCTGCATGAGTCACCAGCACATCTGGTCCTGTTAAGCCCACCAGATGTCACCACAACAACCCGTTAAAGAGGATCAGATTTAGGATCTTCCTTCACTTTCTTACACAGATCTGAAGTGAAAAAATCTTTTTAGAGCTGTTTTAATGCAGTACAGTGTGATTCAGTGGTGTATAGTAGTTTCAAAGCCTAATCGATTTGAAGAGTTGGTCTCCGTAGTGTTGCGATACGTCATTTATGAGGGAACGTCAAGCGCACCAAGCTGCAAGCAGCTCCGTCTCGTGTATTTTTGCTTTCGGAAGAGCGCTTTTATCCCTGTTTGAGAATTTGAAAGCAGTGCGTGGAGGATATTCCCACCAGAACTACGAACACACAGTACATTAACCACATTAAGGGTACGTAATTTCTCTGCTATGGCGAACATCCAGTTCATTCAGTGTGTGAAGTGTGACATGTTTAGTCAGTCTCTCTCCGTTGTTAGCGATAATTTAATCTGTAAGAAGTGTAAGCTAGTTTGCTCTTTGACGGAGAAGATCTTAGCATTAGAGGAGCGCATCCAGAGTCTAGAGAGAAGTAGTGAGTGCGAGAGCAGTCCAGGTTCTGCAGGGGAAAGTCTGGATGCCCTAGGTGAAGTTAATATTCCCCCGACTCCGGCATTAGAGCCCTTGCAGCGGGGCGAATGGGTGACGACTCGGCAGCATATTCGCAAAGCCAAAGCTAACGCTAAGGCTCGCCCACGGGAGCACCATTCCTCTCCGCTTCACGTGTCCAACAGGTTTGCTCTCCTCAGTGAAGCACCCGCTGAGAAACCTGAAAGAGCTCTGGTTTTAGGAGACTCCATTCTGAGGCACGTGAAATTAGCTAGACCTTTAGGGGCACCAGCAGCACAGGTCATGTGTATACCGGGAGCCAGGGCGCCGGACATAGCAGGTCAGCTTAGATTCTTAGGAAAGCATAGGTTCTCTAAGATAGTTTTTCACACAGGAGCTAATGATATACGCCTTCGACAGTCAGAGGTTACTAAGAGTAATATTATAGAGGTGTGTAAATTAGCGAAGGCAATGTCCGATGCTGTAATATGCTCTGGCCCCATCCCAATACGACGTGGCGATGTAGCCTACAGCAGGTTATGGTCGCTGAACTGCTGGATGTCCGAGTGGTGCTCCAAAAATAATGTGGGCTTCATTAATAATTGGAGCATTTTTGAGGGCAAGGCTGGCCTGTTAGGGCGGGACGGTGTCCATCCCACTCGGGAAGGTGCTGCTCTCATTTCTTGTAGTATAGGTCATAGTCTCAGAACAGCACTAGTTAACAAGTGACTGTCTAGAGCCAAGGCCAGGGAGCAGACAGACAGGCTAAACCGACCGTCTGCTAGCTGCACAGAGTCGTTACTCAGGATCCACCAAATTGAGACTGTGTCTGTCCCCCGAGCGAAACCAACATATAGGAATTCTCAGAAAGTCTGTTTTAGTAACCTGATTAACATAAAATTAAATAGGACTGAACGCACAGCCAGCACCTCTGATCTAAAGATAGGATTGCTGAATATTAGATCTCTCACGTCTAAAGCGCTTAATGTAAACGAAATTATTACCGACCAGGAGTTTAAAATAATGTGTTTGACAGAAACATGGATTAAACCAAATGAATATTTAGCATTAAATGAAGCGAGTCCTCCTGGGTATAGTTACATACACCAACCCCGTCTAAATGGCAGAGGAGGCGGAGTCGCAGCTATTTATAATAATAATCTAAGCGTCACACAAAAGACTAAACACAAATGTAAAACATTTGAAGTTCTTTACACCAGCATAAAATATTCAGTGTCTGAAAGCAGGTCCAGTCAGACAATTCCACTCATTATTATTTATAGACCCCCAGGGCCCTACTCTGATTTTCTCATAGAATTTGCAGATTTCATCACAAATTTAGTTACTTCTCTAGACAAAGCATTAATTGTTGGTGATTTTAACATTCATTTTGATCATCAGGAAGACTCCTTAAGAGCAGCAGTTGTGTCCATTCTAGATTCAGTTGGAATTAATCAGAATGTTATAGGACCCACTCATAGTGGTGGACACACTCTCGATTTGTTGTTAACATTTGGATTAAAAATAAAAAACGTAGTCATAATTCCACAGTCTGAAGCTATTTCAGACCATTATCTCATCTCTTTTAAAATTTGCCTCAGTCATTGCATTACTACTTCACCACGTTATCGTGTTAAGCGTACTTTCACGTCAGCTACAACAGCGCGTTTTATTAACAATCTTCCAGAAATTACGATATTAGATAGATCTCCGTCTGACCCTGCAGAGCTCGACTGGGCCACTAAACACCTAGAATCAACATTACGTTATACCCTAGATGATGTAGCTCCCCTTAAGACCAAAATGATCAGGGAGAAAAAATTAGCACAGTGGTATAATGATCATACACGCACCTTAAAACAGACCACTCGAAAATTAGAACGTAAATGGCGTCAAACAAAATTAACAGTATTTCAAATAGCATGGAAGGGGAGCCTCCTAATTTATAGAAAATCTCTTAGTGCTGCTAGATCAGCATATTTCTCCACCCTCATAGAAAATAACAAGCATAATCCTAGATTTTTATTCAGCACGGTAGCAAAATTAACAGGGAATAAAAGCACTGCACTCACATGCACACCATCATTAGGTACTAATGATTTCATGAACTTTTTTAATAATAAAATTGAAAACATCAGGCAAAAAATCCAGACGGTTAATATAAAGCCAAATTATTTTACAAGTAACCCTGTAGACAGCAGTGTAATTATAACAGACAATCAATTACAAAGTTTTACTCCTATTCACGAGAATGACTTAATTTCATTAATTTCCTCATCAAAATCATCAACCTGCATTCTCGATCCCTTGCCTACAAGTTTCTTTAAACAGATCATTCCAGAGGTAATTGAACCTGTTTTAAAAATAATAAACTCTTCCATTAGCACTGGTTTTGTACCAAAATCCTTCAAACTGGCAGTTATCCACCCCCTAATTAAGAAACCTGACCTTGACCCATGTCAGCTGTCCAACTACAGACCAATATCAAATCTCCCCTTCATAGCCAAAATTTTGGAAAAGGTTGTAGCACAGCAGTTATGCTCACACCTACTTATGAATAATATTTTTGAAATGTATCAGTCAGGATTTCGGCCTCATCATAGCACAGAGACGGCGCTAGTTAAGGTGGTAAATGACCTGTTATTGGCCTCTGATCAGGGTTTTGTCTCCTTACTTGTTTTGCTCGACCTTAGTGCAGCTTTTGACACCATTGATCACACTATACTACTTGCTAGACTTGAGAACGTTGTTGGAATAAAGGGAACGGCTCTCTCTTGGCTCAGGTCTTATTTGACTGATCGCTATCAGTTTGTTGATGTTAATGGTGAGTTCTCCACACTCTCTGAGGTAAAGTTTGGTGTTCCTCAAGGATCTGTCTTAGGCCCTCTGCTTTTCTCTTTATATATGCTGCCTCTTGGAGAAATTATTCATAAACATGGTATTAGATTCCATTGCTATGCTGATGATACACAGCTATATATTTCAGCAAAGCCAGATGAGAGAGATCAGCTTAACAATGTTAAAAAATGTGTAAAGGACATTAGACAGTGGATGCTCGATAACTTTCTTCTGCTAAACTCAGATAAGACGGAAGTACTTTTACTAGGACCACATGCAGCTAGAAGCAAACTTTCCGATTACCTAACATCTCTGGATGGTGTTTCTGTTTCAGCGTGTACGGCTGTCAAAGACCTTGGTGTGATTATTGACTCGAGTCTTTCCTTTGAGGCTCACGTGAATAATATTACCAGGATCGCCTTCTTTCACCTTAGAAATATTGCTAAAATTAGAAATATGATGTCGTTACAGGATGCAGAAAAACTAGTTCATGCTTTTGTTACTTCTAGATTAGACTACTGTAACGCTTTACTGTCTGGGTGTGCGAGTAGGTGCATAAATAAGCTTCAGTTAGTTCAGAATGCAGCAGCAAGAGTCCTCACTAGATCTAGGAAATATGACCACATCACCCCTGTATTAATCAGTCTACACTGGCTCCCAATCAAATCTCGCATTGATTATAAAATTTTACTACTGACATATAAAGCACTTAATGGTCTCGCACCACCGTATCTGAGTGAACTTCTGTACCAGTATGATCCTCCACGCCTACTTAGATCAAAAGGTGCAGGCTATCTGTTGGTTCCTCCAATAATGAAGATTACAGCAGGGGGCAGATCTTTCTCTTATAAAGCCCCGCAGTTATGGAACAGCCTTCCTATCAGTGTTCGGGACTCAGACACAGTCTCATTGTTCAAGTCGAGGTTGAAAACATATTTATTCAGTCAAGCCTTTAATCAGTAGATTTTTTCTCAGGTAATGGCTCAGATCTGGAGGGAACATTGATATAGAGTGTTTGGTGAACTGGGATATTTGTACGCTGTCGTCCCCTCACATTCACGTGTTCACTCAGGTTTGTTGATGGTGGTGTGGTGGGCCGTCTCTTATCCCAGAGATCCCTCATGTCTGTGTTGCCTTCTGGTTCTCCCTTTTAGTTATGCTGCTATAGCGAGTCTTGCCGGAGTCCAAACTGCACAGTGACTTTAACTCTCATGCAACAATAGGTACACTTAATAATCCATATCCTTCTCTTCCTGTCACCCTCTTCTCTCTCTCTCTCTCTCTCTCTCTCTCTCTCTCTCTCTCTCTCTCTCTCTCTCTCTCTCTCTCTCTCTCTCTCTCTCTCTCTCTCTCGGTCGAGTTAAACATGCTCCTGAGGCTCCAGTGACCACTGTTCCTGCCCCTCTCCCCCCCGTGGATCTTCCCACTTCATCCAGGCCTGCCTGGATTGGATGTCAACAGTCTCCTACACTGATGTCAACAGTCTCCTACACTGACTCAGAAATACACTTCGCTTTTGATCATCATCACTGCACCCCGCAACATTGTATACCCGCCACAAATGGACATTCGGTGTAACCCAGATGAGGATGGGTTCCCTCTTGAGTCTGGTTCCTCTCAAGGTTTCTTCCTTATGCCATCTCGGGGAGTTTTTCCTTGCCACAGTCGCCAGTCGCCACCGGCTTGCTCATCAGGGACAAACTTACTCATAAAGAACATATTCATTTTTAATCACCGCATTATCTGTGTAAAGCTGCTTTGAGACAATGTTCATTGTTAAAAGCGCTATACAAATAAAAATGAATTGAATTGAATTGAGTTAGGCCACACCCATCATTTAGAAACAGACACAGAGGCCAAGCCCAACACAAACAGAGGCCACACCTATTACATACAGGCACACACACAGAGGCTATGCCTAAAACACAGACAAACAAATAGGCTATGCCTAACACATACACACAGAGACCACACCTATCACATACACACAGAGACCACACCTAACACATACACACAGAGACCATGCCTAACACATACACACAGAGACCACGCCTAACACATACACACAGAGACCATGCCTAACACATACACACAGAGACCACGCCTAACACATACACACAGAGACCACACCTACACATACACACAGAGACCACACCTAAGAGACATACACACAGAGACCACACCTAACACATACACACAGAGACCACACCTAACACATACACCCAGAGACCACACCTATTACATAAACACAGCGATCACGCCTATCACATACACACAGAGACCACGCCTAACACGTACACACAGAGGCCACGCCTAACACATACACACAGAGACCACGCCTAACACATACACACAGAGACCACACCTATTACATACACACAGAGACCACACCTATTACATACACACAGAGATCACACCTATTACATACACACAGAGACCACACCTAACACATACACACAGAGACCACACCTAACACATACACACAGAGGCCACGCCTATTACATACACACAAAGACCACACCTAACACATACACACAGAGACCACGCCTAACACATACACACAGAGACCACACCTGACACATACACACAGAGGCCACGTCTGACACATACACACAGAGACCACGCCTAACACATACACACAGAGACCACACCTATTACATACACACAGAGATCACACCTATTACATACACACAGAGACCACACCTAACACATACACACAGAGACCACACATAACACATACACACAGAGGCCACGCCTATTACATACACACAGAGGCCACGCCTATTACAAACCCACAGAGATCACACCTAACACATACACACAGTGACCACACCTAACACATACACACAGAGGCCAAGCCTATCACTTAGAGACACACACATAGGCCACGCCTCTTTAGTCTACCTTCCTAACTGCCCAGGAACAGTCCTGTCATAGGATCAACACCTTCTGACACAAAGGGATGAGCTCAGTAGTAATGCCATTCTGTCTTAGGTTGCTCCATTCTGGTCTTGAGAGTGTTACTCCTCAAGGTATCAGCACTTAAATCATTGTTGGGCAGAACAGGGTGTAGGCTGAAGGGAGTCAGCCTGGGTGAGATGAGGTAGGCCCGGTAAGCAGGATGTACTTCCTGATTAGCACACATTTAGCTTCTATAATTACAGGTGATTCATATGATTTGACTATAAAATCTTCACTTTTGGCAGCTAAAATCTAAATGATCAGCGTGGTAAGGTGATGAGGGGGAAATGGAGCTTTTGTTTAGCATGTATCTTCTTAATCTAATATCATTTCCTATAGAAGTGATACTGTATATTGTTTTATGCAGGTATTTTTAATTATTGTTATATTAATGCTTAGTTTTGTCTCTGAACTATTCCAGAGGAACCATCCAGTGAAAAATGTGAGCAGATCGATCACTGTGTTTATGCACTGAAAGTGATGTTCTCTATAGTACTGAGGAAAATTCCGGTATGTCATGAAAAAAACAGATTTGCAAAATGTGTTTGGATGAGAATTCTGATTTATTCCCTAGTTTTAGTTCTGATTTGAAGTCTTTTTGATAAAGGACGAAGAAGAAAGCCTATCTCAATTCTCAGTAAAATGTTTCTCTGGAAAGCTCGACATAGGAAGATCCAGGCAGCGTGTTTGTCATCATGACACACACTTATCACCGGGACAGCAGAAACGTTGCGTTCAGGAATGTGCAGTATTAGTTGGCTCAGGTTCAAAGCCAAGCACAGACTTGACAGTCGGCCTGTGGTGTGCAGTGAGGGAGGGAACCTCATGGCGGGGGAGAGGCCTGTGGCAGGGAGAGGGGTCCTCATAAACAACCAGTTTATACAAGTTCAAGGAAATGCAGAAAAGAGGATGCCAGCATCACAGCCTCGGATGGAAAATATATAGCACGGATTCATGTGATGGACATTTATCCAAATCAATTTAGTTTTATTTGCATTTATAACCAGTGTTGTGCTAGTTACTCAAAAATAGTAACTAGTTACAGTTCCTCGTTACTTCATTCAAAAAGTAACTCCATTACTTTGTTGATTACTTACACCAAAAAGTAATGCATTACTGTTAAAAGTAACTTTTTAGTTACTTTTTTAAAGAACGTTCTTTGATGTTCCCATTAATGCCCTTTTATGCCTTATGGTCTATACAAACACAAAACTGACTTAAACACTATTTTATTAAAGTCAGACCTGCACAAACTGAATATATCACAAGGATTTCTGAAATAAATAACAAAACAAGCTGAATAATATATTCAGAATCAAAAACTAAAGTGGCTTCTGCATCATAAAAGCTGTTGTGTTGAGCTCTTAAAAATGTTCCTTTCACAGCTTAAGTATGAAAACTATTAACAATGTAGAACAGAACACTGGGTTAGCTTCTAGCTTCGTCGAGGCATGGAGTTTCTGGAGGTGCTGCTATCGCAGTAGATACGAGCTTCGAACCAGAAAGACACAGCTTACATAAGACTAAAACGTTTTTGTCTTTATGCTCAACTAAAGTGTAATAATGAGCATATTTCCACTTTGAGAAACTCGTCTTGCTCTCGCCTCGACTCGCCATTACTGCTGCACATACCTGAATAAACGGAGAAACGCCCACATTGCGTCTTCTTCGTGTTTACAGTGGTTTATCCACCAATCCTACAATGCGACGCTGCTGTAAACAGGTTAGACTGTAGGCTACACTTCAGCCCAAATTCATTCATTTAAAAAAGTAACGGGTAACGCACCATACGTTATCGGTAACAAAGTTACTTTATTTAAAAAATTAACAAGTTACAGTATTAGTTACTGTCAAAAGTAACTTTGTTACAGTAAGCGTTACTGCCCAACACTGTTTATAACAGTACACATTGTCCAAAAGCAGTTTTATGGAATGACAGATTCAAAATCTACATGTTAGCATTATAAATTAGTCTCTATCAGTTTATCCCTAATGATCAAACCAGTGGCAAGTGTATTGTGTTTAGATTTATATAGATGGATAGTTGGATAAATGGATTGATGGATTAAAACCCCCTGAGACAATATTAGGAAGAAACCTGGAGAGGAACCAGACTGCAAATGGCACCTACACTCATCAGGGTGACACCGAATGCCCATTAACTATAGTCCCATCATTGTTGAAGTTATCAAATGTTCCCTAGTAGACGCTTAAATGCACATGACATCGCCTTCCTGAGTCAATTTACATTTACCATATTTAGCATATGCCCTTATCAGTTCAATTTAGTTTAAACTCATTATTTTTTTTTTGGTATAGAACTTCCAATTGTCTCAAAGCAGCTTTACACAAATAACGTGGTAAGAAAATTATTGCGTATCCAGAGCGACTCACAATTATATAATTAATACAGCTGTTGAGGGTTAAGGGCCATGCTCAAGGGCCCAGCAGTGGCAGCTTAGTGGTGATGGGAATTAATTTGAACCTTCTGAAGAAGTCCAACATCTTAACCTTCCTGTGGTACAATATATGAAACAAACCGTTTAACATTAATTACAGTCCCAATCCATCTTCATGGTTCCTAATTGAAACTATACACAGTAACTTCAAACATCTTTAAAGTGTTCAGATATAAATGTGGGTAAATGGATGGATGGATGGATGGATGGATGGATAAATGGATGGATGGATAAAAACTCCCATTGAAAAACACTTTTGGATCCAATGAGAACTCTTGAGTTTGTCTAAATGTGAGGTGGACTAAAACTACATTTGAAACAATATACTGTATAATTGTCAAACTATTTTTCCGACTGTTAATACACAAGTCTAACTAAAAGCGAAACATCAAGCTAGATATTAAAGTTTAGCGTCTCATCGAATTTTGCTGGAACGCCAGCCAGTTATATTTCAATATTTAGCTAGCCCATAATGGTTTGCTAACATAAAGTACTCGTTGGATTTCTCAGAGTTACTAATCCATTTGCTAGCTCCATGCTAGGTAGCTAAACCTATGCTGAATAGCTTGATTGGATGCAACACTGTACAGTCAATGTTCTGTTTGAAGAATTCCATGTGACAGTTAAGAAATATATACCAAGAATAGTTGACTTGGCATCACAAAGCTTTTATAACAGACTTCAATCTGTGTGCAATGATTTAAATATGTTTGTTAAATCACATAGCAGCATTAGCAGGACTAAACATGTATTGGATGACTAAATACATTTGGTTTAAAAGCTACATTTTATATTTTAGCTTCAGGGATTTTCTAAATACCTACTGATTATCACTAAGAGATTTATGGGAGCGAAGGAATGGCTTTAATGTCGGCCTACAGCTCCCTCTGCTGGCTGGGAAAGGAATAAAATGTAACCCCACAGCACAGTTGGTCATTTTCCCAGCAGATGGGGGAAGAGATTCAGAAATTACAACAAAAAAGCAAACAATTACAGAACAATGACAAATATAAAAATATGACAAATAAAAAAAATAGATGACATAGGTGTAAAAGTTTACATGTACACATGTAAAGTTTACATGTAAACATTTACACCTATGTCATTTTTTTATATTTGTCATATATTCAGATATTAGATATTCAGATTAGAGATGAATTATATATTCAGATGTCAGATATTTATAGATCAGAGTTCTTCAGGATTTTCTCAGACAAACCTAAGCTTCACAATTTATTTTGATTAGACAACACTTCTGGATGTGTGATGCTGTTCTTCATACACTTACAATGATTCTTACAGAACACGTTCCAACAGGTCCTGTTTAATCATCTTATATTTAATATTAATCTATAAATATCTGACATCTGAATATATAATTCATAAATATCTGTCCCCCAGAGAGGTTACCATATGAAAAAAGTGTCTTTTTCTGTAATTTCACATCCACATATTACCCTACCTGTGTTCTAAAATATATTTATATATATATATTTTGATTATGTAATCCATGTTTTGTATACTTTTCTGCTATTCCTTCTTCTTCTTCTTCTTCTTCTTCTTCTTAATAATAATAATAATAATAATAATAATAATAATAATAATAGTATCATAAGATATATTTGAGGTCATATTTAAGATAATATTTAAGCCAATATTTGAGACTTTCTATGTTTTATATTCAGGATAATATTTGAAATGATATTCAGGATAATATTTTAAATATGTAAAATAATATGTGAGGTAATATTTCAGGTGATATTTAAGATAATATTTGAGGTCATATTGGAGACTTTCTATGTTTTATATTAAAGATAATATTTAAGAAAATATTTAAAATAAGATTAGAGATATTTGAGATGATATCCTCTGGTGCTCAGTCTGGAATGTGATTGGACCACATGACCGCACCGCAGTGAAGGGGCTGGGTTAGAGAGAGAGGGATAGAAGGAGAGAGGGATAGACGGATAGATAGACAGAGAGAGAGAGAGAGAGAGACCGATGGTGGATGTAATAAACACTAATAACGGCTGGTCTGCTCGGGTTGAAGCCGGTGAATTCTTTGTTTCTTGATGAGTTCAGTTGCGACGCGACGCCGCTGATTTGCGCTCGGCACACGGAGACGCGATGCGCTGCGCCCCGGGAGCCGCCACCCTGCTGCCGCATCCTCTCTAGCGCTCCGCCACCTCTCTTTGTCGGCGTGTCTGGTTTTATTTCGTTTTGAGGGATCGCAGGAGGCGGAAAAAAAAGAAAGGATAAACAAAATGTCTCTAAAATCCAAGCAGTGTGAGTCGGTGAAGGTGGTGGTGCGCTGTCGCCCGCTAAACCGCAAAGAAGAGGCGTCCGGTTATGAGAGCATCGTAGACCTGGACGTGAAAGTGGGCCAGGTGGCGCTGCGGAATACCCGAGCGGCTCCGGGCGAACCGTACAAGACGTTCACCTTCGACGCCGTGTACGATGCGGGATCCAAGCAAAGCGACCTGTACGACGAGAGCGTGCGGCCGCTCGTGGACTCGGTGTTGCGCGGGTTTAACGGGACGGTGCTCGCGTATGGGCAGACGGGCACCGGGAAGACGTACACGATGCAGGGTGAGTGGCTGGAGGCCGAGCGGCGTGGCATCATGCCCAGCTCTTTCGAGCACATATTCACGCACATCTCCCGCTCCCAGAACCAGCAATACCTGGTGAGAGCGTCCTACCTCGAGATCTACCAGGAGGAGATCCGAGACCTTTTGACGTCCGATCACAGCAAGCGCCTCGAGCTGAAGGAGAGCCCTGAATCGGGGGTGTACGTCCGAGACCTGTCGTCCTACGTGGCTAAGAACGTCAAGGAGATGGAGCACGTTCTGAACGCAGGCAACCGCACGCGCTCCGTAGGTGCGACGGATATGAACGAACGCAGCTCTCGGTCCCATGCCATCTTCAGCGTCACCGTGGAGTGCAGTCAGCCGGGTCCGGATGGTCGCAACCACATCAGAGTGGGCAAGCTGAACCTGGTCGACCTTGCCGGGAGCGAGCGCCAAAGCAAAACAGGTGCCCGTGGTGAACGCCTCAAGGAGGCCACCAAGATCAATCTGTCACTGTCCGCCCTGGGCAACGTGGTATCTGCTCTGGCTGACGGTCGCGGTGCTCACGTACCCTACCGTGACTCCAAGCTCACCCGCCTGCTCCGGGACTCGCTCGGGGGAAACGCCAAGACCGTTATGGTGGCCACGCTCGGCCCTGCCTCCTACAACTATGAGGAGACCCTGACCACGCTGCGCTACGCCAACCGCGCTAAGAACATCAAAAACGTCCCGCGCGTCAACGAAGACCCTAAGGATGCACTGCTCCGTGAATTCCAGCTGGAGATCGCCCGCCTCAAAGCACAACTCCAACGACGTGGCATGCTAAATGCCCAGAGGAAGAGGAGGTTTCGGAAAAGCACTGACCACGAGGCGAATACAGATGATCTTGATGAGGACGATGACGAAGATGACGAAGACAAGGATGAAGATGAAGACGATGATGAGAAGTTGGAGAAGGAGGCGCAGGAGTTCATGAAGGAGCAACAGGAGAAGCTGGAGCAAGAAAAAGAGGCCATCGTGGACGATCGTTCGCTGGTGGCTGAGGAGAAGGTGAAGCTCTTGGAGGAAAAGGAGAGGATGATGGGAGATCTGAAGAAGGAGCAGGAGGCCACTGCGCTCCTCACCTCCAAGTTTAAGGTGTGTATGTGTGTGTGTGTATGTGTGTGTGTGTTGGTGTTTTCTCAGGTAATTTATATGGCATATACATTTGTGGTTCTTGTATCCATATTCAGGTATGGTTAAATGAAGACTGTTGCTAAGCAACTGGCAAATATGGACACCATGCATAAGCTAGCTCAATATCAGGGTAGCTTTTTCGAAATCATCTCAAACATCTACATATTCTTCGAAGGGATTAAGACTAAGGAACACCACAGCAGATCTTTCATGGAGGCTGTAAAGAAGACGATGGGGGAAATGATGGGGGAGGGAGAACAGAGAGTCCCTTAACTTTACCCTCGAAAACCATTCATGAGCTATAAAAAGCTGAAGAAAGTTGGATCTATGTTAATATAGGACACACTGTGATGTCACGTGGATGTGTAGATGCTCAGGTCAAAAGGTATCTTTAACCCGCCCGTTCGAAACACCTCAGCTTTCTATTCAGATTCATTCAAATTCAATAAAAAAATACATTAAGATTCAATTTTTATGATTTATTTATATATATTTATTACACAGATGCGCTATATTTAACAGAACAGGAAAAGAACATCTGTTTTTACTTCGTCTTTTTTTCTTACTACAAAGGCGTTTTTAAGAAAGGGTCGTGGGTTAGAAGTCAGAAGGCACTTTGGTAAAGCCTGTCTGAACCGAAGAAATAAAAGTGAACCTGAATTGAAAAAAAAAAGATGTTTTATCAAAGGAGTCTCCAGTGTCAGAGCTAAAGCTGTTACTTGAGTACCAGATTGGTGACCGAGAAGCTTCCGGGTTAAAAGAAAAAGAGATTCAGCTGCTGGAACTTATGTGAAAAAGCGCTTTATGTAGCTATAAGTGGATGAAAAGCGTTACTTTTCAATGATTAATAGTTGTGGTGGATATCGGTAGCTTGGAGGAGCAGATAAAAAGTTGTTGAACTTTAATTCATTAACTAAATACATTATGGAATGATTTGTCACTTTTTGCGAGCGCGCACACACAAAACATTTGATCCTTATAATCACAAGACCCTATTGGTGCATGTGTTATTTATAAAATTATTACTGGTTTGTCTATTTTATTTAAGTGTGTGTGTGTGTGTGTGTGTGTGTGTGTGTGTGTGTATGTGTGTGTGTTTTGTGTGTGTGTGTGTGTGTGTGGGGGGGGGTTCCCGGGCAGAAGAAGTGCAGTTCACTAAGAGGTCATGAAGCTATTGATCAATGCTAAAAGCTTTACAGTCGGAGGTATTAGTGTGTAATGTGGGACTGAAAGCTTATAAAATGAAAGTTTCCATTCAGTGTGATATGCTGAAGACCATAAACCAATGGGTGAGAGATGGGCATGTCTTGGAGTGAAACAAGAGATGAGTGTCTTTGGGTAAGCCTGATGGGTGTGTCTTTGAATGGAGCAGAAGAGATGGACATGTCTGAGTAGGACAGAATAGATGACGACTTTTAGTTGGACAGAATAGATGATGTGTTTGAGAAGGAAAGAAGATATGAAAATGTCTAATTAGGACAGAATAGATGAGGTCTTTGATTAGGACAGAATAGATAGACAGGTGTTTAAGTAAGACAGAATAGGTAGACATGTTTTTGAGTAGGAAAGAATAGATGGACATATCGCTGATTAAGAAAGAATAGATGTACATGATTTTGAGTAGGATAGAATAGATGGACACGTCTTTGAGGGTATTTGGGTGTGTGTTCGTGTGTGTGTGTGTGTGTGTGTGTGTGTGTGTGTGTGTGTGTGTGTGTGTGTGTGGATGTGTGTGTGTGTGTGTGTGTGTGTGTGTGTGTGTGTGTGTGTGTGTGTGTGTGTGTTACTCCAAGGGAATTTGACCAACCCTTCTCTCTGGCTTCACGTTGCTGATGCTTGGCCTATTAGAAACCCCCCAGGAGATGAAGTAATCACTTGAATAATGTACCTACAGCTGAAGTGAGGATATATGAAGCTGAGGTAGGAGAGAGAGAAAGAGAGAGAGAGAGAGAGATGAAGGGAAGAAGTTGGAAAAGAGAGAAAGGTCTTGGAGCTTGGAGAGCAGAGATGCTATCGTAACGCTCTATAAATATCCAGTATGCTGGATGCCTGGCACTCGTTTCCTGACAGGTGATGACTCATGGCCTCCTCATCCTGACAGAAGCGCTCTCGACCAATCACGACGCGGTTTGGAAAACAAAACAGGAAACTCATCAGTGGGACGCTAGTGAGCGAAAGAAGACTGATACGCTGCAGTCTGAAATATCCTTAACACACACACACACACACACACACACACACACACACACACACACACACACACACACACACACACACACACACACACACATACATTGTTATCTCTCTTCCTGTGTCCCAGTCTGTCTAAATTCCTTTACAATCCGTGTGTTTGTGTGTGTGTGTGTGTGTGTGTGTGTATATATATATATACACACACACACACACACATCTTTGTCCTCTTCACCCCCCCAATGTCCCAGCATCACCGCTCTCCTGAAATATTGATGAATCAGCGTCTGCTTTTCCCGTTCTATAAGCTCCCGGTTTGCCTGCATACATAATGAGCCCGTCTCATTCCCTCGATTTGTTGCTATAGCAACGTACCCGAAAGGGGGGCTGGATTTAAAGGTCCTGCTGAATAATGCCTTAGTATACAGTCACACAGAGACAGAGACACACAGAGACACACAGAGAGAGACAGTCTCAGCTGTTAAACCCAGTTATATTCTCTTTTTATTCTGTCATTTTTTTTCACATCCGCATTCCTCGCGTTGCCAGATCAACCATAGAAGCGTATTTTCCTCAATTTTGTTTCATTACAACATCCAGTTTGGCATCACACTTAATAAAAATGTACATAAACCCAATAAAATCTTTACCACGGTCCGTCAAACTCCCTGAGACTTCATGAGGAAGAAACATTGAGACTCAAAAGGGAACCCATCCTCATCTGGTTGTCACCGAATGTCCATTTATTACAGTTCCACAATTGTTCAGTGATGGATGATTAAATGCAGAGCTGTTCATGCAAACTGTGGTCCTCAGCCACAGCCACAGTCCATATCCATCCTCAATTTATTTAGGAGCTTCACATGAGATAACACAACCACAGACATGCAATTCATAACAAAAGGTATATGGGATCGACATCACTGTAAACAAACAAACAAACAAATCATCAGTGAAAAGTTAACCTGAAAAGCTTGGCTTATATCCACCTCTTAATACCATCATGACACCACGTCTATAGAAATCATTATTATAGAGAAACACAGTGTATCAGAGTGCCGCATCGCACACAGGAATCTCAACCCAATGAACACGATTCAACACGTCTCCTTTCACTGTAGCCGCAGCCGCACCGCCCGCATATGTCGTCTCTAGCAGGAGCATCGATATTAACCAAACGTTTTCAGTGCGTTACGGTTTTTCCCTGGGGATTTGAAACGAAAGCAAATGGTGTGTTTTTGTGCAGGAAATTTTACGCAAAAGTAGAATCGTAAAAAACCTAGCGGCAGCTATTAATTATACGAATATATTTAAGCTTGTGCAAGTTTGCGAGCTCCGATTGGTGCGCTCTCTGACCGTCCAATCAAAGGACCTGAAAATGCCGACGTTATCGGACGCCTGCTAGAGGGCCCCCCTCTGGTGTCACCGATCGAAAATCTGATCGTTTAAAGTGAACTTGATTCTGAACTTGAGGGTGGTAACGTTCTGATCACTTCATCTCACTATGTTTTTGTTGATTCATTTCCCATAGCAGCATGTTCACGTGTGTTGTCTTCTTCACATAAACCCTACAGGGGACCTGCATTAACACCAGCTGTGGATGAAGAGAGCAGGGTGTTTTCCTGTAGATCTGTCCTTCCTCACATCTCTGTCATCATGGTGATCTAATTACAGCTGACTCAGTGTGTGTGTGTGTGTGTGTGTGTGTGTGTGTGTGTGTGTGTGTGTATGTGTGTGTTTCGGTGGAAGGGGAGATGGCAGTTGATTTGAGTTAGATATAGATCAACACTCTCTTCCTCCCCCACCTCTCTTTCTAATGTACATGACAGGGTGTGGCTCTTGGGATTCAGTGCAATCTGTGTACACACACATATACACACACACACACACACATATACACACACACACACATATATACACACACACACACACACACACACACACACACACACACACACACACACACACACACACACACACACACACACACACGCCGAGTGATGCACTCTCTCATGGCTAGGTTCTCTCCTGGCAATATATCTCTGAGAGTTATTGTGTATTAGAGCTGGCACTGGGTGTGTTTGAGTCTGTGTGTGTGTGTGTGTGTTAGCTAACGAGATGAATAATTGCTGTATTGTTGCTGGGAAAAAATGAGCCACCAGAACAGTGATTTCTTTCATCCCTGTATCTCATGTGTCTGTGTGTGTAAGATATGAGTGCATGAGTGGATATGTTGATATGTTGTTGTAGTGACCTGATTGGTAATGTAGCCTCGATTCTTCCACCCAAAAATCCAAAAAAATTTACTTGTAAATAAAAACAATACTTTGCAAATCTCATAAACCCACATTTTAACAATAAAACATAAAAAACACGTATAAACTGAGAATATATACCATTTTAATAAAAATATAAGGTAAATTGTAAATTTAATGGCTGAGACACGTCTCAAAAAATTTAGGACAGGATCATGTTTACCACTGTGTGGCATCCAATCTCATTTTAACAGCAGTCTGTGTATTTTTTGGAACTGACGATACCATCTCCAGGTTTCAGGAGAGGAATGTCTTACCATTTGTTTCTAAAACAGGATTTTAAGCTGGTTAACAGTCCTGGGTCTTCTTTATCTTATTTTGTGTTTCACGATACACCAAATGGTTTTGATTGGTGAAAGGTTTGGACTGCAGGCAGGCCAGTTCAGCACTAGTGATGGGAAGATCTGGTCATTTTTGTGACTTGGTTCTTCGAATCACGTTCATCAAAATGAGCAAATCTTTTTTGAGTCATTTAGTTTGTTTCGTTTCTTTGATCAGAAATAATATGTAAACATTTTAATAAGCAGATCCCCTAATACATCCACATATACCAACTATGACAATAGTTCCAATAATATATATGTACAGTATAGATAACTGCATAGCATCTATCAACTCGGGCCGTAGGACTAAATTCTGTTTTCTGTGTAATGTACTTCATAGCGTACATGGGAGTCATGTGATAAAAGAACGAATGACTCAGACTACAAGAGTCGAGAGGTGAACTACTCAGTTCTGTTTTCTGTACATAACCTACAGAGATTTTCCGATGCTTTGCTCATGCACGGCCCGGAGAAAATGAACTGATCAATCTTTGAGATGACTCGTTCTTCTGAGTCGCATTAAAGACTCGTTCATGAACGACTCATTACTATTTTGCACCCGGATTTTTCTACTACGAGGCCATGCTGTTGTAATAGATGCATCTAACCTTAGATGCCAAAGCATACAAGGCCTTTCCTTCCATGTTGCTC